>NC_091218.1:28568068-28670568 GCF_040958095.1 Procambarus clarkii | reverse complement strand
CCTAACCTAACCTAACCTAACCTAACCTAACCTAACCTATCCTAACCTAACCTAACCTAACCTAACCTAACCTCACCTCACCTAACCTAACCTAACCTAACCTAACCTACCTAACCTAACCTAACCTAACCTAACCTACCTAACCTAACCTAACCTAACCTAACCTAACCTAGCCTAGCCTAACCTAACCTAACCTAGCCTAACCTAGCCTAGCCTAGCCTAACCTAACCTAACCTAACCTAACCTAACCTAACCTAAATTGCGCTATTTTTGGCCGGTAGCGGCGAAAATCGCGATTTTTGCCCGCCAGCTGCGAAAATCGCATGGTTTTTGCGCAAAATAGAGTTGTTTGCGGCCATTAGCGGCAGTAATCGCCCGAATTTTATCCGCTAGCGGCGAAAATCGCACGGTTTTTGGCCGCTAGCGGCGAAAATCGCGCTATTTTTGGCCGGTAGCGGCGAAAATCGCGATTTTTGCCCGCCAGGTGCAAAAATCGCATAGTTTTAAGCCGCTTGCGGCGAAATTCGCACGGTTTTTGGCCGCTAGCGGCGAAAATCAAGCTATTTTTGGCCGGTAGCTGCGAAAATCGCGATTTTTGCTCGCCAGCTGCGAAAATCTCATAGTTTTGGGCCCCTTGCGGCGAAAATCGCACGGTTTTTGACCGCTAGCGGCGAAAATCGCTCGATTTTTGGCCGGTAGCGGCGAAAATCGCGATTTTTGCCCGCCAGGTGCGAAAATCACATGGTTTTTGGCCGGTAGCGGCGAAAATCGCTATTTTTGCCCGCCAGCTGCGAAAATCGCATTGTTTTTGCGCAAAATAGCGCGGTTTTCGGCCGTTAGCGGCAAAAATCGCCCGATTTTTGCCCGCTAGCGGCGAAAATCGCACGGTTTTTGGCCGCTAGCGGCGAAAATCGCGCTATTTTTGGCCGGTAGCGGCGAAAATCGCGATTTTTGCCCGCCAGCTGCGAAAATCGCATGGTTTTTGGCCGGTAGCGGCGAAAATCGCACGGTTTTTGGCCGGTAGCGGCGAAAATCGCGCTATTTTTGGCCGGTAGCGGCGAAAATCGCGATTTTTGCCCGCCAGCTGCGAAAATCGCATGGTTTTTGCTCAAAATAGCGCGGTTTTCGGCCGTTACCGGCAAAAATCGCCCAATTTTTGGACGCTAGCGGCGAAAATCACGCTATTTTTGGCTGGTAGCGGCGAAAATCGCGATTTTTGCCCGCCAGCTGCGAAAATCGCATGGTTTTTGGCCGGTAGCGTCGAAAATCGCGCGGTTTTTGGCCGGTAGCGGCGAAAATCATGCTATTTTTGGCCGGTAGCGGCAAAAATCGCGATTTTTGCCCGCCAGCTGCGAAAATCGCATGGTTTTTGCGCAAAATAGCGCAGTTTTCGGCCGTTAGCGGCAAAAATCGCCCGATTTTTGGCCTATTGCGGCGAAAATCGCATGGTTTTTGGCCGCTAGCGGCAAAAATTGCGCTATTTTTGGCCGGTAGCGGCGAAAGTCGCGATTTTTGCCCGCCAGCTGCGAAAATCGCATGGTTTTTGGCCGGTAGCGGCAAAAATCGCACGGTTTTTGGCCGGTAGCGGCAAAAATCGCCCAATTTTTGGCCGCTAGCGGCGAAAATCGCGATTTTTGCCTGCCAGCTGCGAAAATCGCATGGTTTTTGGCCGGTAGCGGCGAAAATTGCATGGTTTTTGGCCGCTAGCGGCGAAAATCGCGATTTTTGCCGGCCAGGTGCGAAAATCGCATAGTTTTAAGCCGCTTGCGGCGAAATTCGCACGGTTTTTGGCCGCTAGCGGCGAAAATCGCGCTATTTTTGGCCGCTTGCGGCGAAAATCGCAAGGTTTCTGGCCGCTAGCGGCGAAAATCGCGCTATTTTTGGCCGGTAGCGGCGAAAATCGCGATTTTTGCCCGCCAGCTGCGAAAATCGCATGGTTTTTGCGCAAAATAGAGTTGTTTGCGGCCATTAGCTGCAGTAATCGCCCGAATTTTATCCGCTAGCGGCGAAAATCGCACGGTTTTTGGCCGCTAGCGGCGAAAATCGCGCTATTTTTGGCCGGTAGCGGCGAAAATCGCGATTTTTGCCCGCCAGGTGCGAAAATCGCATAGTTTTAAGCCGCTTGCGGCGAAATTCGCACGGTTTTTGGCCGCTAGCGGCGAAAATCGCGCTATTTTTGGCCGGTAGCGGCGAAAATCGCGATTTTTGCTCGCCAGCTGCGAAAATCGCATAGTTTTGGGCCCCTTGCGGCGAAAATCGCACGGTTTTTGACCGCTAGCGGCGAAAATCGCTCGATTTTTGGCCGGTAGCGGCGAAAATCGCGATTTTTGCCCGCCAGGTGCGAAAATCACATGGTTTTTGGCCGGTAGCGGCGAAAATCGCTATTTTTGCCCGCCAGCTGCGAAAATCGCATTGTTTTTGCGCAAAATAGCGCGGTTTTCGGCCGTTAGCGGCAAAAATCGCCCGATTTTTGCCCGCTAGCGGCGAAAATCGCACGGTTTTTGGCCGCTAGCGGCGAAAATCGCGCTATTTTTGGCCGGTAGCGGCGAAAATCGCGATTTTTGCCCGCCAGCTGCGAAAATCGCATGGTTTTTGGCCGGTAGCGGCGAAAATCGCACGGTTTTTGGCCGGTAGCTGCGAAAATCGCGCTATTTTTGGCCGGTAGCGGCGAAAATCGCGATTTTTGCCCGCCAGCTGCGAAAATCGCATGGTTTTGCGCAAAATAGAGTTGTTTTCGGCCATTAGCGGCAGTAATCGCCCGATTTTTATCCGCTAGCGGCGAAAATCGCACGGCTTTGGCCGCTAGCGGCGAAAATCGCGCTATTTTTGGCCGGTAGCGGCGAAAATCGCAATTTTTGCCCACCAGGTGCGAAAATCGCATAGTTTTTAGCCGCTTGCGGCGAAAACCGCACGGTTTTTGGCCGCTAGCGGCGAAAATCGCGCTATTTTTGGCCGGTAGCGGCGAAAATCGCGATTTTTGCCCGCCAGCTGCGAAAATCGCATAGTTTTGGGCCCCTTGCGGCGAAAATCGCACGGTTTTTGGCCGGTAGCGGCGAAAATCGCGATTTTTGCCCGCCAGCTGCGAAAATAACATGGTTTTTGGCCGGTAGCGGCGAAAATCGCGCGGTTTTTGGCCGGTAGCGGCGAAAATCGCGCGGTTTTTGGCCGGTAGCGGCGAAAATCGCGCTATTTTTGGCCGGTAGCGGCGAAAATCGCGATTTTTCCCTGCCAGCTGCGAAAATCGCATGGTTTTTGCGCAAAATAGCGCAGTTTTCGGCCATTAGCGGCAAAAATCGCCCGATTTTTGGCCGCTAGCGGCGAAAATCGCACGGTTTTTGGCCGGTAGCGGCGAAAATCGCGCGGTTTTTGGCCTCTAGCGGCGAAAATTGCGATTTTTGCCCGCCAGCTGTGAAAATCGCATAGTTTTTGGCCGGTAGCGGCGAAAATCGCGCTATTTTTGGCCGGTAGCGGCGAAAATCGCGATTTTTGCCCGCCAGCTGCGAAAATCGCATGGTTTTTGCGCAAAATAGCGCGGGTTTCGGCCGTTAGCAGCAAAAATCGCCCGATTTTTGGCCGCTAGCAGCGAAAATCGCGCGATTTTTGGCCGGTAGCGGCGAAAATCGCGATTTTTTCCCGCCAGCTGCGAAAATCGCATGGTTTTTGGCCGGTAGCGGCGAAAATCGCGCGGTTTTTGGCCGGTAGCGGCGAAAATCGCGCTATTTTTGGCCGGTAGCGGCGAAAATCACGATTTTTGCCCGCCAGCTGCGAAAATCGCATGGTTTTTGCGCAAAATAGCGCAGTTTTCGGCCATTAGCGGCAAAAATCGCCCGATTTTTGGCCTATAGCGGCGAAAATTGCTCGGTTTTTGGCCGCTAGCATCAAAAATTGCGCTATTTTTGGCCGGTAGCGGCGAAAGTCGCGATTTTTGCCCGCCAGCATCGAAAATCGCATGATTTTTGGCCGGTAGAGGCGAAAATCACACGGTTTTTGGCCGGTAGCGGCGAAAATCGCGCTATTTTTGGCCGGTAGCGGCGAAAATCGCGATTTTTGCCCGCCAGCTGCGAAAATCGCATGGTTTTTGCTCAAAATAGCGCGGTTTTCGGCCGTTACCGGCAAAAATCGCCCAATTTTTGGCCGCTAGCGGCGAAAATCGCGCTATTTTTGGCCAGTAGCGGCGAAAATCGCGATTTTTGCCCGCCAGCTGCGAAAATCGCATGGTTTTTGGCCGGAAACGGCGAAAATTGCATGGTTTTTGGCCGCTAGCGGCGAAAATCGCGCTATTTTTGGCCGGTAGCGGCGAAAATCGCGATTTTTGCCCGCCAGCTTCGAAAATCGCATGGTTTTTGGCCGGTAGCGGCGAAAATCGCGCGGTTTTTGGCCGGTAGCGGCGAAAATCGTGCTATTTTTGGCCGGTAGCGGCAAAAATCGCGATTTTTGCCCGCCAGCTGCGAAAATCGCATGGTTTTTGCGCAAAATAGCGCAGTTTTCGGCCGTTAGCGGCAAAAATCGCCCGATTTTTGGCCTATAGCGGCGAAAATCGCATGGTTTTTGGCCGCTAGCGGCAAAAATTGCGCTATTTTTGGCCGGTAGCGGCGAAAGTCGCGATTTTTGCCCGCCAGCATCGAAAATCGCATGATTTTTGGCCGGTAGAGGCGAAAATCACACGGTTTTTGGCCGGTAGCGGCGAAAATCGCGCTATTTTTGGCCGGTAGCGGCGAAAATCGCGATTATTGCCCGCCAGCTGCGAAAATCGCATGGTTTTTGCTCAAAATAGCGCGGTTTTCGGCCGTTACCGGCAAAAATCGCCCAATTTTTGGCCGCTAGCGGCGAAAATCGCGCTATTTTTGGCCAGTAGCGGCGAAAGTCGCAATTTTTGCCCGCCAGCTGCGAAAATCGCATGGTTTTTGGCCGGTAGCGGCAAAAATCGCACGGTTTTTGGCCGGTAGCGGCAAAAATCGCCCAATTTTTGGCCGCTACCGGCGAAAATCGCGCTATTTTTGGCCGGTAGCGGCGAAAATCGCGATTTTTGCCTGCCAGCTGCGAAAATCGCATGGTTTTTGGCCGGTAGCGGCGAAAATTGCATGGTTTTTGGCCGCTAGCGGCGAAAATCGCGCTATTTTTGGCCGGTAGCGGCGAAAATCGCGATTTTTGCCGGCCAGCTGCGAAAATCGCATAGTTTTTGGCCGCTTGCGGCGAAAATCGCAAGGTTTTTGGCCGCTAGAGGCGAAAATCGCGCTATTTTTGGCCGGTAGCGGCGAAAATCGCGATTTTTGCCCGCCAGCTGCGAAAATCGCATGGTTTTTGGCCGGTAGCGGCGAAAATCGCGCGGTTTTTGGCCGGTAGCGGCGAAAATCGTGCTATTTTTGGCCGGTAGCGGCAAAAATCGCGATTTTTGCCCGCCAGCTGCGAAAATCGCCTGGTTTTTGCGCAAAATAGCGCAGTTTTCGGCCGTTAGCGGCAAAAATCGCCCGATTTTTGGCCTATAGCGGCGAAAATCGCATGGTTTTTGGCCGCTAGCGGCGAAAATCGCGCTATTTTTGGCCGGTAGCGGCGAAAATCGCGATTTTTGCCCGCCAGCTGCGAAAATCGCATGGTTTTTGGCCGGTAGCGGCGAAAATCGCACGGTTTTTTGGCCGGTAGCGGCGAAAATCGCGCTATTTTTGGCCGGTAGCGGCGAAAATCGCGATTTTTGCCCGCCAGCTGCGAAAATCGCATGGTTTTGCGCAAAATAGAGTTGTTTTCGGCCATTAGCGGCAGTAATCGCCCGATTTTTATCCGCTAGCGGCGAAAATCGCACGGCTTTGGCCGCTAGCGGCGAAAATCGCGCTATTTTTGGCCGGTAGCGGCGAAAATCGCAATTTTTGCCCACCAGGTGCGAAAATCGCATAGTTTTTAGCCGCTTGCGGCGAAAATCGCACGGTTTTTGGCCGCTAGCGGCGAAAATCGCGCTATTTTTGGCCGGTAGCGGCGAAAATCGCGATTTTTGCCCGCCAGCTGCGAAAATCGCATAGTTTTGGGCCCCTTGCGGCGAAAATCGCACGGTTTTTGGCCGGTAGCGGCGAAAATCGCGATTTTTGCCCGCCAGCTGCGAAAATAACATGGTTTTTGGCCGGTAGCGGCGAAAATCGCGCGGTTTTTGGCCGGTAGCGGCGAAAATCGCGCGGTTTTTGGCCGGTAGCGGCGAAAATCGCGCTATTTTTGGCCGGTAGCGGCGAAAATCGCGATTTTTCCCTGCCAGCTGCGAAAATCGCATGGTTTTTGCGCAAAATAGCGCAGTTTTCGGCCATTAGCGGCAAAAATCGCCCGATTTTTGGCCGCTAGCGGCGAAAATCGCACGGTTTTTGGCCGGTAGCGGCGAAAATCGCGCGGTTTTTGGCCTCTAGCGGCGAAAATTGCGATTTTTGCCCGCCAGCTGTGAAAATCGCATAGTTTTTGGCCGGTAGCGGCGAAAATCGCGCTATTTTTGGCCGGTAGCGGCGAAAATCGCGATTTTTGCCCGCCAGCTGCGAAAATCGCATGGTTTTTGCGCAAAATAGCGCGGGTTTCGGCCGTTAGCAGCAAAAATCGCCCGATTTTTGGCCGCTAGCAGCGAAAATCGCGCGATTTTTGGCCGGTAGCGGCGAAAATCGCGATTTTTTCCCGCCAGCTGCGAAAATCGCATGGTTTTTGGCCGGTAGCGGCGAAAATCGCGCGGTTTTTGGCCGGTAGCGGCGAAAATCGCGCTATTTTTGGCCGGTAGCGGCGAAAATCACGATTTTTGCCCGCCAGCTGCGAAAATCGCATGGTTTTTGCGCAAAATAGCGCAGTTTTCGGCCATTAGCGGCAAAAATCGCCCGATTTTTGGCCTATAGCGGCGAAAATTGCTCGGTTTTTGGCCGCTAGCATCAAAAATTGCGCTATTTTTGGCCGGTAGCGGCGAAAGTCGCGATTTTTGCCCGCCAGCATCGAAAATCGCATGATTTTTGGCCGGTAGAGGCGAAAATCACACGGTTTTTGGCCGGTAGCGGCGAAAATCGCGCTATTTTTGGCCGGTAGCGGCGAAAATCGCGATTTTTGCCCGCCAGCTGCGAAAATCGCATGGTTTTTGCTCAAAATAGCGCGGTTTTCGGCCGTTACCGGCAAAAATCGCCCAATTTTTGGCCGCTAGCGGCGAAAATCGCGCTATTTTTGGCCAGTAGCGGCGAAAATCGCGATTTTTGCCCGCCAGCTGCGAAAATCGCATGGTTTTTGGCCGGAAACGGCGAAAATTGCATGGTTTTTGGCCGCTAGCGGCGAAAATCGCGCTATTTTTGGCCGGTAGCGGCGAAAATCGTGATTTTTGCCCGCCAGCTTCGAAAATCGCATGGTTTTTGGCCGGTAGCGGCGAAAATCGCGCGGTTTTTGGCCGGTAGCGGCGAAAATCGTGCTATTTTTGGCCGGTAGCGGCAAAAATCGCGATTTTTGCCCGCCAGCTGCGAAAATCGCATGGTTTTTGCGCAAAATAGCGCAGTTTTCGGCCGTTAGCGGCAAAAATCGCCCGATTTTTGGCCTATAGCGGCGAAAATCGCATGGTTTTTGGCCGCTAGCGGCAAAAATTGCGCTATTTTTGGCCGGTAGCGGCGAAAGTCGCGATTTTTGCCCGCCAGCATCGAAAATCGCATGATTTTTGGCCGGTAGAGGCGAAAATCACACGGTTTTTGGCCGGTAGCGGCGAAAATCGCGCTATTTTTGGCCGGTAGCGGCGAAAATCGCGATTTTTGCCCGCCAGCTGCGAAAATCGCATGGTTTTTGCTCAAAATAGCGCGGTTTTCGGCCGTTACCGGCAAAAATCGCCCAATTTTTGGCCGCTAGCGGCGAAAATCGCGCTATTTTTGGCCAGTAGCGGCGAAAATCGCGATTTTTGCCCGCCAGCTGCGAAAATCGCATGGTTTTTGGCCGGAAACGGCGAAAATTGCATGGTTTTTGGCCGCTAGCGGCGAAAATCGCGCTATTTTTGGCCGGTAGCGGCGAAAATCGCGATTTTTGCCCGCCAGCTTCGAAAATCGCATGGTTTTTGGCCGGTAGCGGCGAAAATCGCGCGGTTTTTGGCCGGTAGCGGCGAAAATCGTGCTATTTTTGGCCGGTAGCGGCAAAAATCGCGATTTTTGCCCGCCAGCTGCGAAAATCGCATGGTTTTTGCGCAAAATAGCGCAGTTTTCGGCCGTTAGCGGCAATAATCGCCCGATTTTTGGCCTATAGCGGCGAAAATCGCATGGTTTTTGGCAGCTAGCGGCAAAAATTGCGCTATTTTTGGCCGGTAGCGGCGAAAGTCGCGATTTTTGCCCGCCAGCTGCGAAAATCGCATGGTTTTTGGCCGGTAGCGGCAAAAATCGCACGGTTTTTGGCCGGTAGCGGCAAAAATCGCCCAATTTTTGGCCGCTACCGGCGAAAATCGCGCTATTTTTGGCCGGTAGCGGCGAAAATCGCGATTTTTGCCTGCCAGCTGCGAAAATCGCATGGTTTTTGGCCGGTAGCGGCGAAAATTGCATGGTTTTTGGCCGCTAGCGGCGAAAATCGCGCTATTTTTGGCTGGTAGCGGCGAAAATCGCGATTTTTGCCGGCCAGCTGCGAAAATCGCATAGTTTTTGGCCGCTTGCGGCGAAAATCGCAAGGTTTTTGGCCGCTAGAGGCGAAAATCGCGCTATTTTTGGCCGGTAGCGGCGAAAATCGCGATTTTTGCCCGCCAGCTGCGAAAATCGCATGGTTTTTGGCCGGTAGCGGCGAAAATCGCGCGGTTTTTGGCCGGTAGCGGCGAAAATCGTGCTATTTTTGGCCGGTAGCGGCAAAAATCGCGATTTTTGCCCGCCAGCTGCGAAAATCGCCTGGTTTTTGCGCAAAATAGCGCAGTTTTCGGCCGTTAGCGGCAAAAATCGCCCGATTTTTGGCCTATAGCGGCGAAAATCGCATGGTTTTTGGCCGCTAGCGGCAAAAATAGCGCTATTTTTGGCCGGTAGCGGCGAAAGTCGCGATTTTTGCCCGCCAGCTGCGAAAATCGCATGGTTTTTGGCCGGTAGAGGCAAAAATCGCACGGTTTTTGGCCGGTAGCGGCAAAAATCGCCCAATTTTTGGCCGCTACCGGCGAAAATCGCGCTATTTTTGGCCGGTAGCGGCGAAAATCGCGATTTTTGCCTGCCAGCTGCGAAAATCGCATGGTTTTTGGCCGGTAGTGGCGAAAATTGCATGGTTTTTGGCCGCTAGCGGCGAAAATCGCGCTATTTTTGGCCGGTAGCAGCGAAAATCGCGATTTTTGCCGGCCAGCTGCGAAAATCGCATAGTTTTTGGCCGCTTGCGGCGAAAATCGCAAGGTTTTTGGCCGCTACCGGCGAAAATCGCGCTATTTTTGGCCGGTAGCGGCGAAAATCGCGATTTTTGCCCGCCAGCTGCGAAAATCGCATGGTTTTTGGCCGGTAGCGGCGAAAATCGCGCGGTTTTTGGCCGGTAGCGGCAAAAATCGCCCAATTTTTGGCCGCTAGCGGCGAAAATCGCGCTATTTTTGGCCAGTAGCGGCGAAAATCGCGATTTTTGCCTGCCAGCTGCGAAAATCGCATGGTTTTTGGCCGGTAGCGGCGAAAATTGCATGGTTTTTGGCCGCTAGCGGCGAAAATCGCGCTATTTTTGGCCGGTAGCAGCGAAAATCGCGATTTTTGCCGGCCAGCTGCGAAAATCGCATAGTTTTTGGCCGCTTGCGGCGAAAATCGCAAGGTTTTTGGCCGCTAGCGGCGAAAATCGCGCTATTTTTGGCCGGTAGCGGCGAAAATCGCGATTTTTGCCCGCCAGCTGCGAAAATCGCATGGTTTTTGGCCGGTAGCGGCGAAAATCGCACGGTTTTTGGCCGGTAGCGGCGAAAATCGCACGGTTTTTGGCCGGTAGCGGCGAAAATCGCGCTATTTTTGGCCGGTAGCGGCGAAAATCGCGATTTTTGCCCGCCAGCTGCGAATATCGCATGGTTTTTGCGCAAAATAGAGTTGTTTTCGGCCATTAGCGGCAGTAATCGCCCGAATTTTATCCGCTAGCGGCGAAAATCGCACGGTTTTTGGCCGCTAGCGGCGAAAATCGCGCTATTTTTGGCCGGTAGCGGCGAAAATCGCGATTTTTGCCCGCCAGGTGCGAAAATCACATGGTTTTTGGCCGGTAGCGGCGAAAATCGCGATTTTTCCCTGCCAGCTGCGAAAATCGCATGGTTTTTGCGCAAAATAGCGCGATTTTCGGCCATTAGCGGCAAAAATCGCCCGATTTTTGGCCGCTAGCGGCGAAAATCGCACGGTTTTTGG
Source organism: Procambarus clarkii (assembly GCF_040958095.1). Taxonomy (NCBI): domain Eukaryota; kingdom Metazoa; phylum Arthropoda; class Malacostraca; order Decapoda; family Cambaridae; genus Procambarus; species Procambarus clarkii. The sequence continues at coordinate 28,660,279 of NC_091218.1, read as the reverse complement.
CCGGTAGCGGCGAAAATCGCGCGGTTTTTGGCCGCTAGCGGCGAAAATCGCGATTTTTGCCCGCCAGCTGTGAAAATCGCATAGTTTTTGGCCGGTAGCGGCGAAAATCGCGCTATTTTTGGCCGGTAGCGGCGAAGATCGCGATTTTAGCCCGCCAGCTGCGAAAATCGCATGGTTTTTGCGCAAAATAGCGCGGTTTTCGGCCGTTAGCAGCAAAAATCGCCCGATTTTTGGCCGCTAGCGGCGAAAATCACGCGATTTTTGGCCGGTAGCGGCAAAAATCGCGATTTTTGCCCGCCAGCTGCGAAAATCGCATGGTTTTTGGCCGGTAGCGGCGAGAATCGAGCGGTTTTTGGCCGGTAGCGGCGAAAATCGCGCTATTTTTGGCCGGTAGCGGCAAAAATCGCGATTTTTGCCCGCCAGCTGAGAAAATCGCATGGTTTTTGCGCAAAATAGCGCAGTTTTCGGCCGTTAGCGGCAAAAATCGCCCGATTTTTGGCATATAGCGGCGAAAATCGCACGGTTTTTGGCCGCTAGCATCAAAAATTGCGCTATTTTTGGCCGGTAGCGGCGAAAGTCGCGATTTTTGCCCGCCAGCATCGAAAATCGCATGATTTTTGGCCGGTAGAGGCGAAAATCGCACGGTTTTTGGCCGGTAGCGGCGAAAATCGCGCTATTTTTGGCCGGTAGCGGCGAAAATCGCGATTTTTGCCCGCCAGCTGCGAAAATCGCATGGTTTTTGGCCGGAAACGGCGAAAATTGCATGGTTTTTGGCCGCTAGCGGCGAAAATCGCGCTATTTTTGGCCGGTAGCGGCGACAATCGCGATTTTTGCCCGCCAGCTGCGAAAATCGCATGGTTTTTGGCCGGTAGCGGCGAAAATCGCGCGGTTTTTGGCCGGTAGCGGCGAAAATCGCAAGGTTTTTGGCCGCTAGCGGCGAAAATCGCGCTATTTTTGGCCGGTAGCAGCGAAAAGCGCGATTTTTGCCCGCCAGCTGCGAAAATCGCATGGTTTTTGGCCGGTAGCGGCGAAAATCGCACGGTTTTTGGCCGGTAGCGGCGAAAATCGCGCTATTTTTGGCCGGTAGCGGCGAAAATCGCGATTTTTGCCCGCCAGCTGCGAAAATCGCATGGTTTTTGCGCAAAATAGAGTTGTTTTCGGACATTAGCGGAAGTAATCGCCCGAATTTTATCCGCTAGCGGCGAAAATCGCACGGTTTTTGGCCGCTAGCGGCGAAAATCGCGCTATTTTTGGCCGGTAGCGGCGAAAATCGCGATTTTTGCCCGCCAGCTGCGAAAATCGCATAGTTTTTGGCCCCTTCCGGCGAAAATCGCACGGTTTTTGGCCGCTAGCGGCGAAAATCGCGCGATTTTTGGCCGGTAGCGGAAAAAATCGCGATTTTTGCCCGCCAGCTGCGAAAATCGCATGGTTTTTGGCCGGTAGCGGCGAAAATCGCGCGGTTTTTGGCCGGTAGCGGCAAAAATCGCGATTTTTGCCCGCCAGCTGCGAAAATCGCATGGTTTTTGGCCGGTAGCGGCGAAAATCGCGCGGTTTTTGGCCGGTAGCGGCAAAAATCGCGATTTTTGCCCGCCAGCTGCGAAAATCGCATAGTTTTTGCGCAAAATAGCGCCGTTTTCGGCCGTTAGTGGCAAAAATCGCCCGATTTTTGGCCTATAGCGGCGAAAATCGCATGGTTTTTGGCCGCTAAAGGCAAAAATTGCGCGATTTTTGGCCGGTAGCGGCAAAAATCGCGATTTTTGCCCGCCAGCTGCGAAAATCGCATGGTTTTTGGCCGGTAGCGGCAAAAATCGCACGGTTTTTGGCCGGTAGCGGCGAAAATCGCGCTATTTTTGGCCGGTAGCGGCGAAAATCGCGATTTATGCCCGCCAGCTGCGAAAATCGCATGGTTTTTGCGCAAAATAGCGCGTTTTTCGGCCGTTAGTGGCAAAAATCGCCCGATTTTTGGCCGCTATTGGCGAAAATCGCACGGTTTTTGGCCGCTAGCGGCAAAAATCGCGCTATTTTTGGCCGGTAGCGGCGAAAATCGCGATTTTTGCCCGCAAGCTGCGAAAATCGCATGGTTTTTGCGCAAAATAGCGCGGTTTTCGGCCGTTAGCGGCAAAAATCGCCCGATTTTTGGCCGCTAGCGGCGGAAATCGCGCGGTTTTTGGCTGGTAGCGGCGAAAATCGCGATTTTTGCCCGCCAGCTGTGAAAATCGCATAGTTTTTGGCCGGTAGCGGCGAAAATCGCGCTATTTTTGGCCGGTAGCGACGAAAATAACGATTTTTTCCCGCCAGCTGCGAAAATCGCATGGTTTTTGCGCAAAATAGCGCGATTTTCGGCCATTAGCGGCAAAAATCGCCCGATTTTTGGCCGCTAGCGGCGAAAATCGCACGGTTTTTGGCCGGTAGCGGCGAAAATCGCGCGGTTTTTGGCCGCTAGCGGCGAAAATCGCGATTATAGCCCGCCAGCTGTGAAAATCGCATAGATTTGGCCGGTAGCGGCGAAAATCGCGCTATTTTTGGCCGGTAGCGGCGAAAATGGCGATTTTTGCCCGCCAGCTGCGAAAATCGCATGGTTTTTGCGCAAAATAGCGCGGTTTTCGGCCGTTAGCGGCAAAAATCGTCCAATTTTTGGCCGCTAGCGGCGGAAATCGCGCGGTTTTTGGCCGGTAGCGGCGAAAATCGCTATTTTTGTCCCGCCAGCTGCGAAAATCGCATAGTTTTAGGCCGCTTGCGGCGAAAATCGCACGGATTTTGGCCGCTAGCGGCGAAAATCGCGCTATTTTTGGCCGGTAGCGGCGAAAATCGCGATTTTTGCCCGCCAGCTGCGAAAATCGTATGATTTTTGAGAAAAATAGCGCGGTTTTCGGCCGTTAGCGGCAAAAATCGCCCGATTTTTGGCCGCTAGCGGCGAAAATCGCACGGTTTTTGGCCGGTAACGGCGAAAATCGCGCTATTTTTGGCCGGTAGCGGCGAAAATCGCGATTTTTGCCCGCCAGCTGCGAAAATCGCATGGTTTTTGGCCGGTAGCGGCAAAAATCGCGCGGTTTTTGGCCGGTAGCGGCGAAAATCGCGCTATTTTTGGCCGGTAGTGGCGAAAATCGCGATTTTTGCCCGCCAGCTGCGAAAATCGCATGGTTTTTGCACAAAATAGCGCGGTTTTCGGCCGTTAGCGGCAAAAATCGCACGGTTTTGGCCGCTAGCGGCGAAAATCGCATGGTTTTTGGCCACTAACCGCGAAATTTGCACGATTTTTGGCCGCTAGCGTTGAAAATCGCCCCATTTTTGGCCGCTAGCGGCGAAAATAGCCCCTTTTTTGGCCGCTAGCGGCGAAAATCGGTCGATTTTTGGCAGGTAGCGGCGAAATTCACGCGATTTTTGCCCGCCAGCTTTAAAAATCGCATGGTTTCTGGCCGCTAGCGTCGAAAATAGCGCGGTTTTCGGCCGTTAGCGGCAAAAATCGCCCGGTTTTTGGCCGCTAGAGGCGAAAATCGCACGGTTTCTGGCCGCTAGCGTCGGAAATATCGCGGTTTTTGGCCGTTAGCGGCAAAAATCGCCCGGTTTTTGGCCGCTAGAGGCGAAAATCGCACGGTTTTTGGCCGCTAGCGGCGAAAATCGCGCTCTTTTTGGCCGGTTGCTGCGAAAATCGCAATTTTTTCACGCCAGCTGCGAAAATCTCATGTTTTTTGGCCGCTAGCGGCAAAAATCTCGTTGTTTTTGGCCGGTAGCGGCAAAAATCGCGCTATTTTTGCCCGCCAGCTGCGAAAATCACATAGTTTCTGGCCGCTAGCGGCGAAAATCGCGCGGTTTTTGGCCGGTAGCGGCAAAAATCGCGCTATTTTTGCCCGCCAGCTGCAAAAATTGCATAGTTTCTGGCCGCTAGCGGCGAAAATCGCGATTTTTGCCCCAATTACTGTAAACAGCGATGGGTCATATTTTGCCCAAACCCCCCTGCAGTTTTCAAAATGTCTTAAATGTCGGAAATTTGACTCCTGAGCGTGATTTTTTATCCGAATTCTGACTCTCTGCACCTATTTTCAGTTTCAAATTACGACTTTTTATACCGAAAATATGCCAATTACTGAAAACGGCGATGGGTCATATTTTGCCCAAACCCCCCTGTAGTTTTCAAAATGTCTGAAATGTCAGAAATTTGACTCCTGAGCGTGATTTTTGAGCCGAATTCTGACTCTCTGCACCTATTTTCAGTTTCAAATTACGACGTTTCATACCGAAAATATGCCAATTACTCAAAACGGCGATGGGTCATATTTTGCCCAAACCCCCCTGCATTTTTCAAAATGTCTGAAATGTCGGAAATTTGACTCCTGAGCGTGATTTTTGAGCCGAATTCTGACTCTCTGCACCTATTTTCAGTTTTAAATTACGACTTTTCATACCGAAAATATGCCAATTACTGAAAACGACGATGGGTCATATTTTGCCCAAACCCCCCTGCAGTTTTTAAACACTTTGGCGCATTCCTGCAGACCGTCGTTGTCACCAATATTATTAATCACACGGCACGCGTGCCCCTCTCGGGAGTCACGAGCAAAAATATTTGTATAAAATCCATTTATTATCCGATCAACTTGGGAATAGTTTACAAATGTTTGCCATGAAATTTACGTTTCCTCTAATCCCCGAACAGCTTTTTAAAGAAAACGGCGTGACAGTGAATCATCGTGGTAAGACAATTGTATTATTGACACGACGAGTATAATCGACGTAGTTTTTATATATGTTGCCGGTCGAACGCATCATTATGTGACCTTTAATACTTATCTTCTTATAGAACATTCTATTGCGAGCACATTGGTATAAAAATGAAATACATACATCGACAAATAATGTCAGGACAGTGAATTGAATATACACTTTTCAAAGCGAGTTTCGCCGATATGCCCCCGCGGGTAACACTTCGACCACTTCCCACACTCTTTTGGGTGGGCTATGACATTGAATCTATATTTATATGCATATGTCCGTGTTGAGAATTTTATTGCGATTCCAACGATACCACAATTAGCAAAGTAGGACAACTGTAGGCTTCGCAACCATTAAGAGAGTGGAAACATTTTGTTGCTGTTTGGCGCTCTCGGCTAGTGATATGAATAGTTTGTTATTTGGTGTTCATTATCTTAATGCTTTGGCGGCATTTTATAGATATGTTCTTATAGACAATTTTATTGCGAACACAGTGATACCAAATTTAAATACGTGCGCCTTTAATTATTGTCAGGACAGTCAAAAGAGTGTACACTTTTTCGGTCTTACCGCATAGGCGAGCGAAGCGCCGAAAGCATCTGGGGTATGATTTTTTTTTTGAAAGCCAAGAGCACGAAAGTGTATTAAAATGTCTGAAATGTCGGAAATTTGACTCCTGAGCGTCATTTTTGAGCCAAATTTTGACTCTCTGCACCTATTTTCAGTTTCAAATTACGACTTTTTATACCGAAAATATGCCAATTACTGTAAACGGCGATGGGGTCATATTTTGCCCAAACCCCCCTGCAGTTTTCAAAATGTCTGAAATTTGACTCCTGAGCGTGATTTTTGAGCCGAATTCTGACTCTATGCACCTATTTTAAGTTTCAAATTACGACTTTTTATACCGAAAATATGCCCATTACTGTAAACGGCGATGGGTCATATTTTGCCCAAACCCCCCTGCAGTTTTCAAAATGTCTGAAATGTCGGAAATTTGACTCCTGAGTGTGATTTTTGAGCCGAATTCTGACTCTATGCACCTATTTTCAGTTTCAAATTACGACTTTTTATACCATAAATATGCCAATTACTGTAAACGGCGATGGGTCATATTTTGCCCAAACCCCCCTGCAGTTTTCAAAATGTGTGGAATGTCGGAAATTTGACTCCTGAGCGTGATTTTAGAGCCGAATTCTGACTCTCTGCACCTATTTTCAGTTTCAAATTACGACTTTTTATTCCGAAAATATGCCAATTACTGAAAACAGCGATGGGTCATATTTTGCCCAAACCCCCCTGCAGTTTTCAAAATGTCTGAAATGTCGGAAATTTCACTCCTGAGCGTGATTTTTGAGCCGAATTCTGACTCTCTGCACCTATTTTCAGTTTCAAATTACGACGTTTCATACCGAAAATATGCCAATTACTGTAAACGGCGATGGGTCATATTTTGCCCAAACCCCCCTGCAGTTTTTAAACTTTTTGGCGCATTCCTGCAGACCGTCGTTGTCACCAATATTATTAATCACACCGCACGCGTGCCCCTCTCGGGAGTCACGAGCAAAAATATTTGTATAAAATCTATTTATTATCCGATCAACTTTTGAATAGGTTACAAATGTTTGCCATAAGATTTACGTTTTCTCTAACAGCCGAACAGTTTATTTAAGAAAACGGCGTGGCAGTGAATCATCGTGGTAAAACTATTGTATTATTGACACGACGAGTATAATCGACGTAGTTTTTATATATGTTGCCGGTCGAACGCATCCTTATGTGACCTTTAATACTTATGTTCTTATAGAACATTCAATTGCGAGCACATTGGTACAAAAATGAAATACATACAACGACAAATAATGTCAGGACAGTGAATTGAATATACACTTTTCAAAGCACGTTTCGCCGATATGCCGCCGCGGGTAACACTTCGGCCACTTCCCACACTGTTTCTGGTGGGCTACGACATTGAATCTATATTTATATGCATATGTCCGTGTAGAGAATTTTATTGCGATTCCAATGATACCACAATTAGCGAAGTAAGACAACTGTAGGCTTCGCAACCATTAAGAGAGTTTTAACATTTTGTTGCTGTTTGGCGCTCTCGGCTAGTGATCTGAATAGTTTTTTATTTGGTGTTGATAATCCTTAAGCTTTGACGGCATTTTATAGATATGTTCTTATAGACAATTTTATTGCAAACACAGTGATACCAAATTTAAATACGTGCGCCTTCAATTATTGTCAGGACAGTCAAAAGAGTGTACACTTTTTCGGTCTTACCGCATAGGCGCGCGAAGCGCCAAAAGCATCTGGGGTATGATTTTTTTTTGAATGCCAAGAGCACTGTATTAAAATGTCTGAAATATCGGAAATTTGACTCCTGAGCGTGATTTTTGAGCCGAATTCTGACTCTCTGCACCTATTTTCAGTTTCAAATTACGACGTTTCATACTGAAAATATGCCAATTACTGTAAACGGCGATGGGTCATACTTTGCCCAAACCCCCCTGCAGTTTTCAAAATGTCTGAAATGTCGGAAATTTGACTCCTGAGCGTGATTTCTGAGCCGAATTCTGACTCTCTGCACCTATTTTCAGTTTCAAATTACGACTTTTTATTCCGAAAATATGCCAATTACTGAAAACAGCGATGGGTCATAACCCCCCTGCAGTTTTCAAAATGTCTGAAATGTGGGAAATTTGACTCCTGAGCATGATTTTTGAGCCGAATTCTGACTCTCTGCACCTATTTTCAGTTTCAAATTACGACGTTTCATACCGAAAATATGCCAATTACTGTAAACGACTATGGGTCATATTTTGCCCAAACCCCCCTGCAGTTTTCAAAATGTCTGAAATGTCGGAAATTTGACTCGTGAGCGTGATTTTTTATCCAAATTCTGACTCTCTGCACCTATTTTCAGTTTCAAATTACGACTTTTTATACCGAAAATATGCCAATTACTGACAACGGCGATGGGTCATATTTTGCCCAAACCCCCCTGCAGTTTTCAAAATGTCTGAAATGTCGAAAATTTGACTCCTGAGCGTGATTTTTGAGCCGAATTCTGACTCTCTGCACCTATTTTCAGTTTCAAATTACGACTTTTCTTACCGAAAATATGCCAATTACTGAAAACGACGATGGGTCATATTTCGCCCAAAACCCCCTGCAGTTTTTAAACACTTTGGGGCATTTCTGCAGACCATCGTTGTTACGAATATTATTAATCACACCGCAGGCGTGCCCCTCTTGGGAGTCACGAGCAAAAATATTTGTATAAAATCCATTTATTATCCGATCAACTTGGGAATAGTTTACAAATGTTTGCCATTAAATGTACGTTTTTTCTAATAGCCGAACTGCTTAATAAAGAAAACGGCGTGGCAATGAATCATCGTGGTAAAACAATTGTATTATTGACACGACGAGTATAATCGACGTAGTTTTTATATATGTTGCCGGTCGAACGCATCCTTATGTGACCTTTAATACTTATGTTCTTATAGAACATTCTATTGCGAGCACATTGGTACAAAAATGAAATACTTACATCGACAAATAATGTCAGGACAGTGAATTGAATATACTCTTTTCAAAGCGAGTTTCGCCGATATGCCGCCGCGGGTAAAACTTCGGCCACTTCCCACACTGTTTAGGGCGAGCTACGACATTGAATCTATATTTATATGCATATGTCCGTGTAGAGAATTTTATTGCGATTCCAATGAAACCACAATTAGCGAAGTAAGACAACTGTAGGCTTCGCAACCATTAAGAGAGTTTTAAAATTTTGTTGCTGTTTGGCGCTCTCGGCTAGTGATCTGAATAGATTTTTATTTGGTGTTGATAATCCTTAAGCTTTGACGGCATTTTATAGATATGTTCTTACAGACAATTTTATTGCAAACACAGTGATACCAAATTTAAATACGTGCGCTTTCAATTATTGTCAGGACAGTCAAAAGAGTGTACACTTTTTCGGTCTTACCGCATAGGTGTGCGAAGCGCCAAAAGAATCTGGGGTATGATTTTTTTTTGAATGCCAAGAGCACTGTATTAAAATGTCTGAAATGTCGGAAATTTGACTCCTGAGCGTGATTTTTGAGCCGAATTCTGACTCTCTGCACCTATTTTCAGTTTCAAATTACGACGTTTCATACCGAAAATATGCCAATTACTGTAAACGACGATGGGTCATATTTTGCCCAAACCCCCCTGCAGTTTTCTAAATGTCTGAAATGTCGGAAATTTGACTCCTGAGCGTGATTTTTTATCCAATTTCTGACTCTCTGCACCTATTTTCAGTTTCAAATTACGACTTTTTATATCGAAAATATGCCAATTACTGAAAACGTCGATGGGTCATATTTTGCCCAAACCCCCCTGCAGTTTTCAAAATGTCTGAAATGTCGGAAATTTGACTCCTGAGCGTGATTTTTGAGCCGAATTCTGACTCTCTGCACCTATTTTCAGTTTCAAATTACGACTTTTCATACCGAAAATATGCCAATTACTGAAAACGACGATGGGTCATATTTTGCCCAAACCCCCCTGCAGTTTTTAAACTTTTTGGCGCATTCCTGCAGACCGTCGTTGTCACCAATATTATTAAAAACACCGCACGCGTGCCCCTCTCGGGAGTCACGAGCAAAAATATTTGTATAAAATCCATTTATTATCCGATCAACTTTTGAATAGGTTACAAATGTTTGCCATAAAATTTTCGTTTTCTCTAATAGCCGAACAGTTTATTTAAGAAAACGGCGTGGCAGTGAATCTTCGTGGTAAAACTATTGTATTATTGACACGACGAGTATAATCGACGTAGTTTTTATATATGTTGCCGGTCGAACGCATCCTTATGTGACCTTTAATACTTATGTTCTTATAGAACATTCAATTGCGAGCACATTGGTACAAAAATGAAATACATACAACGACAAATAATGTCAGGACAGTGAATTGAATATACACTTTTCAAAGCGAGTTTCGCCGATATGCCGCCGCGGGTAACACTTCGGCCACTTCCCACACTGTTTCTGGTGGGCTACGACATTGAATCTATATTTATATGCATATGTCCGTGTAGAGAATTTTATTGCGATTCCAATGATACCACAATTAGCGAAGTAAGACAACTGTAGGCTTCGCAACCATTAAGAGAGTTTTAACATTTTGTTGCTGTTTGGCGCTCTCGGCTAGTGATCTGAATAGTTTTTTATTTGGTGTTGATAATCCTTAAGCTTTGACGGCATTTTATAGATATGTTCTTATAGACAATTTTATTGCAAACACAGTGATACCAAATTTAAATACGTGCGCCTTCAATTATTGTCAGGACAGTCAAAAGAGTGTACACTTTTTCGGTCTTACCGCATAGGCGCGCGAAGCGCCAAAAGCATCTGGGGTATGATTTTTTTTTGAATGCCAAGAGCACTGTATTAAAATGTCTGAAATATCGGAAATTTGACTCCTGAGCGTGATTTTTGAGCCGAATTCTGACTCTCTGCACCTATTTTCAGTTTCAAATTACGACGTTTCATACTGAAAATATGCCAATTACTGTAAACGGCGATGGGTCATACTTTGCCCAAACCCCCCTGCAGTTTTCAAAATGTCTGAAATGTCGGAAATTTGACTCCTGAGCGTGATTTCTGAGCCGAATTCTGACTCTCTGCACCTATTTTCAGTTTCAAATTACGACTTTTTATTCCGAAAATATGCCAATTACTGAAAACAGCGATGGGTCATAACCCCCCTGCAGTTTTCAAAATGTCTGAAATGTGGGAAATTTGACTCCTGAGCATGATTTTTGAGCCGAATTCTGACTCTCTGCACCTATTTTCAGTTTCAAATTACGACGTTTCATACCGAAAATATGCCAATTACTGTAAACGACTATGGGTCATATTTTGCCCAAACCCCCCTGCAGTTTTCAAAATGTCTGAAATGTCGGAAATTTGACTCGTGAGCGTGATTTTTTATCCAAATTCTGACTCTCTGCACCTATTTTCAGTTTCAAATTACGACTTTTTATACCGAAAATATGCCAATTACTGACAACGGCGATGGGTCATATTTTGCCCAAACCCCCCTGCAGTTTTCAAAATGTCTGAAATGTCGAAAATTTGACTCCTGAGCGTGATTTTTGAGCCGAATTCTGACTCTCTGCACCTATTTTCAGTTTCAAATTACGACTTTTCTTACCGAAAATATGCCAATTACTGAAAACGACGATGGGTCATATTTCGCCCAAAACCCCCTGCAGTTTTTAAACACTTTGGGGCATTTCTGCAGACCGTCGTTGTTACGAATATTATTAATCACACCGCAGGCGTGCCCCTCTTGGGAGTCACGAGCAAAAATATTTGTATAAAATCCATTTATTATCCGATCAACTTGGGAATAGTTTACAAATGTTTGCCATTAAATGTACGTTTTTTCTAATAGCCGAACTGCTTAATAAAGAAAACGGCGTGGCAATGAATCATCGTGGTAAAACAATTGTATTATTGACACGACGAGTATAATCGACGTAGTTTTTATATATGTTGCCGGTCGAACGCATCCTTATGTGACCTTTAATACTTATGTTCTTATAGAACATTCTATTGCGAGCACATTGGTACAAAAATGAAATACTTACATCGACAAATAATGTCAGGACAGTGAATTGAATATACACTTTTCAAAGCGAGTTTCGCCGATATGCCGCCGCGGGTAAAACTTCGGCCACTTCCCACACTGTTTAGGGCGAGCTACGACATTGAATCTATATTTATATGCATATGTCCGTGTAGAGAATTTTATTGCGATTCCAATGAAACCACAATTAGCGAAGTAAGACAACTGTAGGCTTCGCAACCATTAAGAGAGTTTTAAAATTTTGTTGCTGTTTGGCGCTCTCGGCTAGTGATCTGAATAGATTTTTATTTGGTGTTGATAATCCTTAAGCTTTGACGGCATTTTATAGATATGTTCTTATAGACAATTTTATTGCAAACACAGTGATACCAAATTTAAATACGTGCGCTTTCAATTATTGTCAGGACAGTCAAAAGAGTGTACACTTTTTCGGTCTTACCGCATAGGTGTGCGAAGCGCCAAAAGAATCTGGGGTATGATTTTTTTTTGAATGCCAAGAGCACTGTATTAAAATGTCTGAAATGTCGGAAATTTGACTCCTGAGCGTGATTTTTGAGCCGAATTCTGACTCTCTGCACCTATTTTCAGTTTCAAATTACGACGTTTCATACCGAAAATATGCCAATTACTGTAAACGACGATGGGTCATATTTTGCCCAAACCCCCCTGCAGTTTTCTAAATGTCTGAAATGTCGGAAATTTGACTCCTGAGCGTGATTTTTTATCCAATTTCTGACTCTCTGCACCTATTTTCAGTTTCAAATTACGACTTTTTATATCGAAAATATGCCAATTACTGAAAACGTCGATGGGTCATATTTTGCCCAAACCCCCCTGCAGTTTTCAAAATGTCTGAAATGTCGGAAATTTGACTCCTGAGCGTGATTTTTGAGCCGAATTCTGACTCTCTGCACCTATTTTCAGTTTCAAATTACGACTTTTCATACCGAAAATATGCCAATTACTGAAAACGACGATGGGTCATATTTTGCCCAAACCCCCCTGCAGTTTTTAAACTTTTTGGCGCATTCCTGCAGACCGTCGTTGTCACCAATATTATTAATCACACCGCACGCGTGCCCCTCTCGGGAGTCACGAGCAAAAATATTTGTATAAAATCCATTTATTATCCGATCAACTTTTGAATAGGTTACAAATGTTTGCCATAAAATTTTCGTTTTCTCTAATAGCCGAACAGTTTATTTAAGAAAACGGCGTGGCAGTGAATCTTCGTGGTAAAACTATTGTATTATTGACACGACGAGTATAATCGACGTAGTTTTTATATATGTTGCCGGTCGAACGCATTTTTATGTGACCTTTAATACATATGTTCTTATAGAACATTCTATTGCGAGCACATTGGTACAAAAATGAAATACATACATCGACAAATAATGTCAGGACAGTGAATTGAATATACACTTTTCAAAGCGATTTTCGCCGATATGCCGCCGCGGGTAACACTTCGGCCACTTCCCACACTGTTTCTGGTGGGCTACGACATTGAATCTATATTTATATGCATATGTCCGTGTAGAGAATGTTATTGCGATTCCAATGATACCACAATTAGCGAAGTAAGACAACTGTAGGCTTCGCAACCATTAAGAGAGTTTTAACATTTTGTTGCTGTTTGGCGCTCTCGGCTAGTGATCTGAATAGTTTTTTATTTGGTGTTGATAATCCTTAAGCTTTGACGGCATTTTATAGATATGTCCTTATAGACAATTTTATTGCAAACACAGTGATACCAAATTTAAATACGTGCGCTTTCAATTATTGTCAGGACAGTCAAAAGAGTGTACACTTTTTCGGTCTTACCGCATAGGCGCGCGAAGCGCCAAAAGCATCTGGGGTATGATTTTTTTTTTGAAAGCCAAGAGCACGAAAGTGTATTAAAATGTCTGAAATGTCGGAAATTTGACTCCTGAGCGTGATTTTTGAGCCGAATTCTGACTCTCTGCACCTATTTTCAGTTTCAAATTACGACGTTTCATACCGAAAATATGCCAATTACTGTAAACGGCGATGGGTCATACTTTGCCCAAACCCCCCTGCAGTTTTCAAAATGTCTGAAATGTCGGAAATTTGACTCCTGAGCGTGATTTTTGAGCCGAATTCTGACTCTCTGCACCTATTTTCAGTTTCAAATTACGACTCTTTATATTCCGAAAATATGCCAATTACTGAAAACAGCGATGGGTCATAACCCCCCTGCAGTTTTCAAAATGTCTGAAATGTCAGAAATTTGACTCCTGAGCGTGATTTTTGAGCCGAATTCTGACTCTCTGCACCTATTTTCAGTTTCAAATTACGACGTTTCATACCGAAAATATGCCAATTACTGTAAACGGCGATGGGTCATACTTTGCCCAAACCCCCCTGCAGTTTTCAAAATGTCTGAAATGTCGGAAATTTGACTCCTGAGCGTGATTTTTGAGCCGAATTCTGACTCTCTGCACCTATTTTCAGTTTCAAATTACGACTTTTTATTCCGAAAATATGCCAATTACTGAAAACAGCGATGGGTAATAACCCCCCTGCAGTTTTCAAAATGTCTGAAAAGTCGGAAATTTGACTCCTGAGCGTGATTTTTGAGCCGAATTCTGACTCTCTGCACCTATTTTCAGTTTCAAATTACGACGTTTCATACCGAAAATATACCAATTACTGAAAACGGCGATGGGTCATATTTTGCCCAAACCCCCCTGCAGTTTTCAAAATGTCTGAAATGTCGGAAATTTGACTCGTGAGCGTGATTTTTTATCCAAATTCTGACTCTCTGCACCTATTTTCAGTTTCAAATTACGACTTTTTATACCGAAAATATGCCAATTACTGAAAACGGCGATGGGTCATATTTTGCCCAAACCCCCCTGCAGTTTTCAAAATGTCTGAAATGTCGGAAATTTGACTCCTGAGCGTGATTTTTGAGCCGAATTCTGACTCTCTGCACCTATTTTCAGTTTCAAATTACGACTTTTTATTCCGAAAATATGCCAATTACTGAAAACAGCGATGGGTCATAACCCCCCTGCAGTTTTCAAAATGTCTGAAAAGTCGGAAATTTGTCTCCTGAGCGTGATTTTTGAGCCGAATTCTGACTCTCTGCACCTATTTTCAGTTTCAAATTACGACGTTTCATACCGAAAATATACCAATTACTGTAAACGGCGATGGGTCACATTTTGCCCAAACCCCCCTGCAGTTTTCAAAATGTCTGAAATGTCGGAAATTTGACTCGTGAGCGTGATTTTTTATCCAAATTCTGACTCTCTGCACCTATTTTCAGTTTCAAATTACGACTTTTTATACCGAAAATATGCCAATTACTGAAAACGGCGATGGGTCATATTTTGCCCAAACCCCCTGCATTTTTCAAAATGTCTGAAATGTCGGAAATTTGACTCCTGAGCGTGATTTTTGAGCCGAATTCTGACTCTCTGCACCTATTTTCAGTTTCAAATTACGACTTTTCTTACCGAAAATATGCCAATTACTGAAAACGACGATGGGTCATATTTCGCCCAAAACCCCCTGCAGTTTTTAAACACTTTGGGGCATTTCTGCAGACCGTCGTTGTTACGAATATTATTAATCACACCGCAGGCGTGCCCCTCTTGGGAGTCACGAGCAAAAATATTTGTATAAAATCCATTTATTATCCCATCAACTTTTGAATAGGTTACAAATGTTTGCCATAAACTGTACGTTTTCTCTAATAGCCGAACAGTTTATTTAAGAAAACGGCGGGGCAGTGAATCATCGTGGTAAAACTATTGTATTATTGACACGACGCGTATAATCGACGTAGTTTTTATATATGTTGCCGGTCGAACGCATCCTTATGTGACCTTTAATACTTATGTTCTTATAGAACATTCTATTGCGAGCACATTGGTACAAAAATGAAATACTTACATCGACAAATAATGTCAGGACAGTGAATTGAATATACACTTTTCAAAGCGAGTTTCGCCGAAATGCCGCCGCGGGTAAAACTTCGGCCACTTCCCACACTGTTTTGGGTGGGCTACGACATTGAATCAATATTTATATGCATATGTCCGTGTAGAGAATTTTATTGCGATTCCAATGATACCACAATTAGCGAAGTAAGACAACTGTAGGCTTCGCAACCATTAAGAGAGTTTTAACATTTTGTTGCTGTTTGGCGCTCTCGGCTAGTGATCTGAATAGTTTTTTATTTGGTGTTGATAATCCTTAAGCTTTGACGGCATTTTATAGATATGTTCTTATAGACAATTTTATTGCAAACACAGTGATACCAAATTTAAATACGTGCGCTTTCAATTATTGTCAGGACAGTCAAAAGAGTGTACACTTTTTCGGTCTTACCGCATAGGTGTGCGAAGCGCCAAAAGAATCTGGGGTATGATTTTTTTTTGAATGCCAAGAGCACTGTATTAAAATGTCTGAAATGTCGGAAATTTGACTCCTGAGCGTGATTTTTGAGCCGAATTCTGACTCTCTGCACCTATTTTCAGTTTCAAATTACGACGTTTCATACCGAAAATATGCCAATTACTGTAAACGACGATGGGTCATATTTTGCCCAAACCCCCCTGCAGTTTTCTAAATGTCTGAAATGTCGGAAATTTGACTCCTGAGCGTGATTTTTTATCCAATTTCTGACTCTCTGCACCTATTTTCAGTTTCAAATTACGACTTTTTATATCGAAAATATGCCAATTACTGAAAACGTCGATGGGTCATATTTTGCCCAAACCCCCCTGCAGTTTTCAAAATGTCTGAAATGTCGGAAATTTGACTCCTGAGCGTGATTTTTGAGCCGAATTCTGACTCTCTGCACCTATTTTCAGTTTCAAATTACGACTTTTCATACCGAAAATATGCCAATTACTGAAAACGACGATGGGTCATATTTTGCCCAAACCCCCCTGCAGTTTTTAAACTTTTTGGCGCATTCCTGCAGACCGTCGTTGTCACCAATATTATTAATCACACCGCACGCGTGCCCCTCTCGGGAGTCACGAGCAAAAATATTTGTATAAAATCCATTTTATTATCCGATCAACTTTTGAATAGGTTACAAATGTTTGCCATAAAAGTTCCGTTTTCTCTAATAGCCGAACAGTTTATTTAAGAAAACGGCGTGGCAGTGAATCTTCGTGGTAAAACTATTGTATTATTGACACGACGAGTATAATCGACGTAGTTTTTATATATGTTGCCGGTCGAACGCATTTTTATGTGACCTTTAATACATATGTTCTTATAGAACATTCTATTGCGAGCACATTGGTACAAAAATGAAATACATAAATCGACAAATAATGTCAGGACAGTGAATTGAATATACACTTTTCAAAGCGATTTTCGCCGATATGCCGCCGCGGGTAACACTTCGGCCACTTCCCACACTGTTTCTGGTGGGCTACGACATTGAATCTATATTTATATGCATATGTCCGTGTAGAGAATGTTATTGCGATTCCAATGATACCACAATTAGCGAAGTAAGACAATTGTAGGCTTCGCAACCATTAAGAGAGTTTTAACATTTTGTTGCTGTTTGGCGCTCTCGGCTAGTGATCTGAATAGTTTTTTATTTGGTGTTGATAATCCTTAAGCTTTGACGGCATTTTATAGATATGTTCTTATAGACAATTTTATTGCAAACACAGTGATACCAAATTTAAATACGTGCGCTTTCAATTATTGTCAGGACAGTCAAAAGAGTGTACACTTTTTCGGTCTTACCGCATAGGTGTGCGAAGCGCCAAAAGCATCTGGGGTATGATTTTTTTTTGAATGCCAAGAGCACTGTATTAAAATGTCTGAAATGTCGGAAATTTGACTCCTGAGCGTGATTTTTGAGCCGAATTCTGACTCTCTGCACCTATTTTCAGTTTCAAATTACGACGTTTCATACCGAAAATATGCCAATTACTGTAAACGGCGATGGGTCATACTTTGCCCAAACCCCCCTGCAGTTTTCAAAATGTCTGAAATGTCGGAAATTTGACTCCTGAGCGTGATTTTTGAGCCGAATTCTGACTCTCTGCACCTATTTTCAGTTTCAAATTACGACTTTTTATTCCGAAAATATGCCAATTACTGAAAACAGCGATGGGTCATAACCCCCCTGCAGTTTTCAAAATGTCTGAAAAGTCGGAAATTTGTCTCCTGAGCGTGATTTTTGAGCCGAATTCTGACTCTCTGCACCTATTTTCAGTTTCAAATTACGACGTTTCATACCGAAAATATACCAATTACTGTAAACGGCGATGGGTCATATTTTGCCCAAACCCCCCTGCAGTTTTCAAAATGTCTGAAATGTCGGAAATTTGACTCGTGAGCGTGATTTTTTATCCAAATTCTGACTCTCTGCACCTATTTTCAGTTTCAAATTACGACTTTTTATACCGAAAATATGCCAATTACTGAAAACGGCGATGGGTCATATTTTGCCCAAACCCCCCTGCATTTTTCAAAATGTCTGAAATGTCGGAAATTTGATTCCTGAGCGTGATTTTTGAGCCGAATTCTGACTCTCTGCACCTATTTTCAGTTTCAAATTACGACTTTTCTTACCGAAAATATGCCAATTACTGAAAACGACGATGGGTCATATTTCGCCCAAAACCCCCTGCAGTTTTTAAACACTTTGGGGCATTTCTGCAGACCGTCGTTGTTACGAATATTATTAATCACACCGCAGGCGTGCCCCTCTTGGGAGTCACGAGCAAAAATATTTGTATAAAATCCATTTATTATCCCATCAACTTTTGAATAGGTTACAAATGTTTGCCATAAACTGTACGTTTTCTCTAATAGCCGAACAGTTTATTTAAGAAAACGGCGTGGCAGTGAATCATCGTGGTAAAACTATTGTATTATTGACACGACGCGTATAATCGACGTAGTTTTTATATATGTTGCCGGTCGAACGCATCCTTATGTGACCTTTAATACTTATGTTCTTATAGAACATTCTATTGCGAGCACATTGGTACAAAAATGAAATACTTACATCGACAAATAATGTCAGGACAGTGAATTGAATATACACTTTTCAAAGCGAGTTTCGCCGAAATGCCGCCGCGGGTAAAACTTCGGCCACTTCCCACACTGTTTTGGGTGGGCTACGACATTGAATCAATATTTATATGCATATGTCCGTGTAGAGAATTTTATTGCGATTCCAATGATACCACAATTAGCGAAGTAAGACAACTGTAGGCTTCGCAACCATTAAGAGAGTTTTAACATTTTGTTGCTGTTTGGCGCTCTCGGCTAGTGATCTGAATAGTTTTTTATTTGGTGTTGATAATCCTTAAGCTTTGACGGCATTTTATAGATATGTTCTTATAGACAATTTTATTGCAAACACAGTGATACCAAATTTAAATACGTGCGCTTTCAATTATTGTCAGGACAGTCAAAAGAGTGTACACTTTTTCGGTCTTACCGCATAGGTGTGCGAAGCGCCAAAAGAATCTGGGGTATGATTTTTTTTGAATGCCAAGAGCACTGTATTAAAATGTCTGAAATGTCGGAAATTTGACTCCTGAGCGTGATTTTTGAGCCGAATTCTGACTCTCTGCACCTATTTTCAGTTTCAAATTACGACGTTTCATACCGAAAATATGCCAATTACTGTAAACGGCGATGGGTCATATTTTGCCCAAACCCCCCTGCAGTTTTCTAAATGTCTGAAATGTCGGAAATTTGACTCCTGAGCGTGATTTTTTATCCAATTTCTGACTCTCTGCACCTATTTTCAGTTTCAAATTACGACTTTTTATATCGAAAATATGCCAATTACTGAAAACGTCGATGGGTCATATTTTGCCCAAACCCCCCTGCAGTTTTCAAAATGTCTGAAATGTCGGAAATTTGACTCCTGAGCGTGATTTTTGAGCCGAATTCTGACTCTCTGCACCTATTTTCAGTTTCAAATTACGACTTTTCATACCGAAAATATGCCAATTACTGAAAACGACGATGGGTCATATTTTGCCCAAACCCCCCTGCAGTTTTTAAACTTTTTGGCGCATTCCTGCAGACCGTCGTTGTCACCAATATTATTAATCACACCGCACGCGTGCCCCTCTCGGGAGTCACGAGCAAAAATATTTGTATAAAATCCATTTATTATCCGATCAACTTTTGAATAGGTTACAAATGTTTGCCATAAAATTTTCGTTTTCTCTAATAGCCGAACAGTTTATTTAAGAAAACGGCGTGGCAGTGAATCTTCGTGGTAAAACTATTGTATTATTGACACGACGAGTATAATCGAAGTAGTTTTTATATATGTTGCCGGTCGAACGCATTTTTATGTGACCTTTAATACATATGTTCTTATAGAACATTCTATTGCGAGCACATTGGTACAAAAATGAAATACATACATCGACAAATAATGTCAGGACAGTGAATTGAATATACACTTTTCAAAGCGATTTTCGCCGATATGCCGCCGCGGGTAACACTTCGGCCACT
The DNA here is from genome assembly GCF_040958095.1 of Procambarus clarkii. Classification (NCBI taxonomy): domain Eukaryota; kingdom Metazoa; phylum Arthropoda; class Malacostraca; order Decapoda; family Cambaridae; genus Procambarus; species Procambarus clarkii. The sequence continues at coordinate 28,640,416 of NC_091218.1, read as the reverse complement.
TCCCACACTGTTTCTGGTGGGCTACGACATTGAATCTATATTTATATGCATATGTCCGTGTAGAGAATGTTATTGCGATTCCAATGATACCACAATTAGCGAAGTAAGACAACTGTAGGCTTCGCAACCATTAAGAGAGTTTTAACATTTTGTTGCTGTTTGGCGCTCTCGGCTAGTGATCTGAATAGTTTTTTATTTGGTGTTGATAATCCTTAAGCTTTGGCGGCATTTTATAGATATGTTCTTATAGACAATTTTATTGCAAACACAGTGATACCAAATTTAAATACGTGCGCTCTCAATTATTGTCAGGACAGTCAAAAGAGTGTACACTTTTTCGGTCTTACCGCATAGGTGTGCGAAGCGCCAAAAGCATCTGGGGTATGATTTTTTTTTGAATGCCAAGAGCACTGTATTAAAATGTCTGAAATGTCGGAAATTTGACTCCTGAGCGTGATTTTTGAGCCGAATTCTGACTCTCTGCACCTATTTTCAGTTTCAAATTACGACGTTTCATACCGAAAATATGCCAATTACTGTAAACGGCGATGGGTCATACTTTGCCCAAACCCCCCTGCAGTTTTCAAAATGTCTGAAATGTCGGAAATTTGACTCCTGAGCGTGATTTTTGAGCCGAATTCTGACTCTCTGCACCTATTTTCAGTTTCAAATTACGACTTTTTATTCCGAAAATATGCCAATTACTGAAAACAGCGATGGGTCAAAACCCCCCTGCAGTTTTCAAAATGTCTGAAATGTCGGAAATTTGACTCCTGAGCGTGATTTTTGAGCCGAATTCTGACTCTCTGCACCTATTTTCAGTTTCAAATTACGACGTTTCATACCGAAAATATACCAATTACTGTAAACGGCGATGGGTCATATTTTGCCCAAACCCCCCTGCAGTTTTCAAAATGTCTGAAATGTCGGAAATTTGACTCGTGAGCGTGATTTTTTATCCAAATTCTGACTCTCTGCACCTATTTTCAGTTTCAAATTACGACTTTTTATACCGAAAATATGCCAATTACTGAAAACGGCGATGGGTCATATTTTGCCCAAACCCCCCTGCAGTTTTCAAAATGTCTGAAATGTCGGAAATTTGACTCCTGAGCGTGATTTTTGAGCCGAATTCTGACTCTCTGCACCTATTTTCAGTTTCAAATTACGACTTTTCTTACCGAAAATATGCCAATTACTGAAAACGACGATGGGTCATATTTCGCCCAAAACCCCCTGCAGTTTTTAAACACTTTGGGGCATTTCTGCAGACCGTCGTTGTTACGAATATTATTAATCACACCGCAGGCGTGCCCCTCTTGGGAGTCACGAGCAAAAATATTTGTATAAAATCCATTTATTATCCCATCAACTTTTGAATAGGTTACAAATGTTTGCCATAAACTGTACGTTTTCTCTAATAGCCGAACAGTTTATTTAAGAAAACGGCGTGGCAGTGAATCATCGTGGTAAAACTATTGTATTATTGACACGACGCGTATAATCGACGTAGTTTTTATATATGTTGCCGGTCGAACGCATCCTTATGTGACCTTTAATACTTATGTTCTTATAGAACATTCTATTGCGAGCACATTGGTACAAAAATGAAATACTTACATCGACAAATAATGTCAGGACAGTGAATTGAATATACACTTTTCAAAGCGAGTTTCGCCGAAATGCCGCCGCGGGTAAAACTTCGGCCACTTCCCACACTGTTTTGGGTGGGCTACGACATTGAATCAATATTTATATGCATATGTCCGTGTAGAGAATTTTATTGCGATTCCAATGATACCACAATTAGCGAAGTAAGACAACTGTAGGCTTCGCAACCATTAAGAGAGTTTTAACATTTTGTTGCTGTTTGGCGCTCTCGGCTAGTGATCTGAATAGTTTTTTATTTGGTGTTGATAATCCTTAAGCTTTGACGGCATTTTATAGATATGTTCTTATAGACAATTTTATTGCAAACACAGTGATACCAAATTTAAATACGTGCGCTTTCAATTATTGTCAGGACAGTCAAAAGAGTGTACACTTTTTCGGTCTTACCGCATAGGTGTGCGAAGCGCCAAAAGAATCTGGGGTATGATTTTTTTTGAATGCCAAGAGCACTGTATTAAAATGTCTGAAATGTCGGAAATTTGACTCCTGAGCGTGATTTTTGAGCCGAATTCTGACTCTCTGCACCTATTTTCAGTTTCAAATTACGACGTTTCATACCGAAAATATGCCAATTACTGTAAACGGCGATGGGTCATATTTTGCCCAAACCCCCCTGCAGTTTTCTAAATGTCTGAAATGTCGGAAATTTGACTCCTGAGCGTGATTTTTTATCCAATTTCTGACTCTCTGCACCTATTTTCAGTTTCAAATTACGACTTTTTATATCGAAAATATGCCAATTACTGAAAACGTCGATGGGTCATATTTTGCCCAAACCCCCCTGCAGTTTTCAAAATGTCTGAAATGTCGGAAGTTTGACTCCTGAGCGTGATTTTTGAGCCGAATTCTGACTCTCTGCACCTATTTTCAGTTTCAAATTACGACTTTTCATACCGAAAATATGCCAATTACTGAAAACGACGATGGGTCATATTTTGCCCAAACCCCCCTGCAGTTTTTAAACTTTTTGGCGCATTCCTGCAGACCGTCGTTGTCACCAATATTATTAATCACACCGCACGCGTGCCCCTCTCGGGAGTCACGAGCAAAAATATTTGCATAAAATCCATTTATTATCCGATCAACTTTTGAATAGGTTACAAATGTTTGCCATAAAATTTTCGTTTTCTCTAATAGCCGAACAGTTTATTTAAGAAAACGGCGTGGCAGTGAATCTTCGTGGTAAAACTATTGTATTATTGACACGACGAGTATAATCGAAGTAGTTTTTATATATGTTGCCGGTCGAACGCATTTTTATGTGACCTTTAATACATATGTTCTTATAGAACATTCTATTGCGAGCACATTGGTACAAAAATGAAATACATACATCGACAAATAATGTCAGGACAGTGAATTGAATATACACTTTTCAAAGCGATTTTCGCCGATATGCCGCCGCGGGTAACACTTCGGCCACTTCCCACACTGTTTCTGGTGGGCTACGACATTGAATCTATATTTATATGCATATGTCCGTGTAGAGAATGTTATTGCGATTCCAATGATACCACAATTAGCGAAGTAAGACAACTGTAGGCTTCGCAACCATTAAGAGAGTTTTAACATTTTGTTGCTGTTTGGCGCTCTCGGCTAGTGATCTGAATAGTTTTTTATTTGGTGTTGATAATCCTTAAGCTTTGGCGGCATTTTATAGATATGTTCTTATAGACAATTTTATTGCAAACACAGTGATACCAAATTTAAATACGTGCGCTCTCAATTATTGTCAGGACAGTCAAAAGAGTGTACACTTTTTCGGTCTTACCGCATAGGTGTGCGAAGCGCCAAAAGCATCTGGGGTATGATTTTTTTTTGAATGCCAAGAGCACTGTATTAAAATGTCTGAAATGTCGGAAATTTGACTCCTGAGCGTGATTTTTGAGCCGAATTCTGACTCTCTGCACCTATTTTCAGTTTCAAATTACGACGTTTCATACCGAAAATATGCCAATTACTGTAAACGGCGATGGGTCATACTTTGCCCAAACCCCCCTGCAGTTTTCAAAATGTCTGAAATGTCGGAAATTTGACTCCTGAGCGTGATTTTTGAGCCGAATTCTGACTCTCTGCACCTATTTTCAGTTTCAAATTACGACTTTTTATTCCGAAAATATGCCAATTACTGAAAACAGCGATGGGTCAAAACCCCCCTGCAGTTTTCAAAATGTCTGAAATGTCGGAAATTTGACTCCTGAGCGTGATTTTTGAGCCGAATTCTGACTCTCTGCACCTATTTTCAGTTTCAAATTACGACGTTTCATACCGAAAATATACCAATTACTGTAAACGGCGATGGGTCATATTTTGCCCAAACCCCCCTGCAGTTTTCAAAATGTCTGAAATGTCGGAAATTTGACTCGTGAGCGTGATTTTTTATCCAAATTCTGACTCTCTGCACCTATTTTCAGTTTCAAATTACGACTTTTTATACCGAAAATATGCCAATTACTGAAAACGGCGATGGGTCATATTTTGCCCAAACCCCCCTGCAGTTTTCAAAATGTCTGAAATGTCGGAAATTTGACTCCTGAGCTTGATTTTTGAGCCGAATTCTGACTCTCTGCACCTATTTTCAGTTTCAAATTACGACTTTTCTTACCGAAAATATGCCAATTACTGAAAACGACGATGGGTCATATTTCGCCCAAAACCCCCTGCAGTTTTTAAACACTTTGGGGCATTTCTGCAGACCGTCGTTGTTACGAATATTATTAATCACACCGCAGGCGTGCCCCTCTTGGGAGTCACGAGCAAAAATATTTGTATAAAATCCATTTATTATCCCATCAACTTTTGAATAGGTTACAAATGTTTGCCATAAACTGTACGTTTTCTCTAATAGCCGAACAGTTTATTTAAGAAAACGGCGTGGCAGTGAATCATCGTGGTAAAACTATTGTATTATTGACACGACGCGTATAATCGACGTAGTTTTTATATATGTTGCCGGTCGAACGCATCATTATGTGACCTTTAATACTTATGTTCTTATAGAACATTCTATTGCGAGCACATTGGTACAAAAATGAAATACTTACATCGACAAATAATGTCAGGACAGTGAATTGAATATACACTTTTCAAAGCGAGTTTCGCCGAAATGCCGCCGCGGGTAAAACTTCGGCCACTTCCCACACTGTTTTGGGTGGGCTACGACATTGAATCAATATTTATATGCATATGTCCGTGTAGAGAATTTTATTGCGATTCCAATGATACCACAATTAGCGAAGTAAGACAACTGTAGGCTTCGCAACCATTAAGAGAGTTTTAACATTTTGTTGCTGTTTGGCGCTCTCGGCTAGTGATCTGAATAGTTTTTTATTTGGTGTTGATAATCCTTAAGCTTTGGCGGCATTTTATAGATATGTTCTTATAGACAATTTTATTGCAAACACAGTGATACCAAATTTAAATACGTGCGCCTTCAATTATTGTCAGGACAGTCAAAAGAGTGTACACTTTTTCGGTCTTACCGCATAGGCGCGCGAAGCGCCAAAAGCATCTGGGGTATGATCTTTTTTGAACGCCAGGAGCACGAAAGTGTATTAAAATGTCTGAAATGTCGGAAATTTGACTCCTGAGCGTGATTTTTGAGCCGAATTCTGACTCTCTGCACCTATTTTCAGTTTCAAATTACGACGTTTCATACCGAAAATATGCCAATTACTGTAAACGGCGATGGGTCATATTTTGCCCAAACCCCCCTGCAGTTTTCAAAATGTCTGAAATGTCGGAAGTTTGACTCCTGAGCGTGATTTTTGAGCCGAATTCTGACTCTATGCTCCTATTTTCAGTTTCAAATTACGACTTTTTATACCGAAAAATATGCCAATTACTGAAAACGGCGATGGGTCATATTTTGCCCAAACCCCCCTGCAGTTTTCAATATGTCTGAAATGTCGGAAATTTGACTCCTGAGCGTGATTTTTGAGCCGAATTCTGACTCTCTGCACCTATTTTCAGTTTCAAATTACGACTTTTCATACCGAAAATATGCCAATTACTGAAAACGACGATGGGTCATATTTTGCCCAAACCCCTCTGCAGTTTTTAAACACTTTTGCGCATTCCTGCAGACCGTCGTTGTCACCAATATTATTAATCACACCGCACGGGGGCCCTTTCGGGAGTCACGAGCAAAAGTATTTGTATAAAATCCATTATTATCCGATCAACTTGGGAATAGTTTACAAATGTTTGCCATTAAATTTTTGTTTTCTCTAATAGCCGAACAGCTTAATAAAGAAAACGGCGTGGCAGTGAATCATCGTGGTAAAACAATTGTATTATTGACACGACGAGTATAATCGACGTAGTTTTTATATATGTTGCCGGTCGAACGCATCATTATGTGACCTTTAATACTTATGTTCTTATAGAACATTCTATTGCGAGCACATTGGTATAAAAATGAAATACATTCATCGACAAATAATGTCAGGACAGTGAGTTGAATATACACTTTTCAAAGCGAGTTTCGCCGATATGCCGCCGCGGGTAAAACTTCGGCCACTTCCCACACTGTTTTGGGTGGGCTACGACATTGAATCTATAATTTTATGCATATGTCCGTATTGAGAATTTTATTGCGATTCCAATGATACCACAATTAGTGATGTAGGACAAATGTAGGCTTCGCAACCATTAAGAGAGTGGAAACATTTTGTTGCTGTTTGGCGCTCTCGGCTAGTGATCTGAATAGTTTTTTATTTGATGTTGACAATCCTTTTGCTTTGGCGGCATTTTATAAATATGTTCTTATAGACAATTTTATTGCGAACACAGTGATACCAAATTTAAATACGTGCGCCTTCAATTATTGTCGGGACAGTGAAAAGAGTGTACACTTTTACGGTCTTACCGCATAGGCGCGCGAAGCGCTGAAAGCATCTGGGGTATGATTTTTTTTTGAACGCCGAGAGCGCGAAAGTGTATTACAATGTCTGAAATGTCGGAAATTTGACTCCTGAGCGTGATTTTTGAGCCGAATTCTGACTCTCTGCACCTATTTTCAGTTTCAAATTACGACGTTTCATACCGAAAATATGCCAATTACTGTAAACGGCGATGGGTCATATTTTGCCCAAACCCCCCTGCAGTTTTCAAAATGTCTGAAATGTCGGAAGTTTGACTCCTGAGCGTGATTTTTGAGCCGAATTCTGACTCTATGCTCCTATTTTCAGTTTCAAATTACGACTTTTTATACCGAAAATATGCCAATTACTGAAAACGGCGATGGGTCATATTTTGCCTAAACCCCCCTGCAGTTTTCAATATGTCTGAAATGTCGGAAATTTGACTCCTGAGCGTGATTTTTGAGCCGAATTCTGACTCTCTGCACCTATTTTCAGTTTCAAATTACGACTTTTCATACCGAAAATATGCCAATTACTGAAAACGACGATGGGTCATATTTTGCCCAAACCCCTCTGCAGTTTTTAAACACTTTTGCGCATTCCTGCAGACCGTCGTTGTCACCAATATTATTAATCACACCGCACGGGGGCCCTTTCGGGAGTCACGAGCAAAAGTATTTGTATAAAATCCATTATTATCCGATCAACTTGGGAATAGTTTACAAATGTTTGCCATTAAATTTTTGTTTTCTCTAATAGCCGAACAGCTTAATAAAGAAAACGGCGTGGCAGTGAATCATCGTGGTAAAACAATTGTATTATTGACACGACGAGTATAATCGACGTAGTTTTTATATATGTTGCCGGTCGAACGCATCATTATGTGACCTTTAATACTTATGTTCTTATAGAACATTCTATTGCGAGCACATTGGTATAAAAATGAAATACATACATCGACAAATAATGTCAGGACAGTGAATTGAATATACACTTTTCAAAGCGAGTTTCGCCGATATGCCGCCGCGGGTAAAACTTCGGCCACTTCCCACACTGTTTTGGGTGGGCTACGACATTGAATCTATAATTTTATGCATATGTCCGTATTGAGAATTTTATTGCGATTCCAATGATACCACAATTAGTGATGTAGGACAAATGTAGGCTTCGCAACCATTAGGAGAGTGGAAACATTTTGTTGCTGTTTGGCGCTCTCGGCTAGTGATCTGAATAGTTTTTTATTTGATGTTGACAATCCTTTTGCTTTGGCGGCATTTTATAAATATGTTCTTATAGACAATTTTATTGCGAACACAGTGATACCAAATTTAAATACGTGCGCCTTCAATTATTGTCAGGACAGTGAAAAGAGTGTACACTTTTACGGTCTTACCGCATAGGCGCGCGAAGCGCTGAAAGCATCTGGGGTATGATTTTTTTTTGAACGCCGAGAGCGCGAAAGTGTATTACAATGTCTGAAATGTCGGAAATTTGACTCCTGAGCGTGATTTTTGAGCCGAATTCTGACTCTCTGCACCTATTTTCAGTTTCAAATTACGACTTTTTATACCGAAAATATGCCAATTACTGTAAACGGCGATGGGTCATATTTTGCCCAAACCCCCCTGCAGTTTTCAAAATGTCTGAAATGTCGAAAATTTGACTCCTGAGCGTGATTTTTGAGCCGAATTCTGACTCTATGCACCTATTTTCAGTTTCAAATTACGATTTTTATACCGAAAATATGCCCATTACTGTAAACGGCGATGGCCGGGTCATATTTTGCCCTAACCCCCCTGCAGTTTTCTAAATGTCTGAAATGTCGGAAATTTGACTCCTGAGCGGGATTTTTGAGCCGAATTCTGACTCTATGCACCTATTTTCAGTTTCAAATTACGACTTTTTATACCGAAAATATGCCAATTACTGTAAACGGCTATGGGTCATATTTTGCCCAAACCCCCCTGCAGCTTTCAAAATGTGTGAAATGTCGGAAATTTGACTCCTGAGCGTGATTTTAGAGCCGAATTCCGACTCTCTGCACCTATTTTCAGTTTCAAATTACGACTTTTTATTCCGAAAATATGCCAATTACTGTAAACGGCGATGGGTCATATTTTGCCCAAACCCCCCTGCAGTTTTCAAAATGTCTGAAATGTCGAAAATTTGACTCCTGAGCGTGATTTTTGAGCCGAATTCTGACTCTATGCACCTATTTTCAGTTTCATATTACGACTTTTTATACCGAAAATATGCCCATTACTGTAAACGGCGATGGCCGGGTCATATTTTGCCCTAACCCCCCTGCAGTTTTCTAAATGTCTGAAATGTCGGAAATTTGACTCCTGAGCGGGATTTTTGAGCCGAATTCTGACTCTATGCACCTATTTTCAGTTTCAAATTACGACTTTTTATACCGAAAATATGCCAATTACTGTAAACGGCGATGGGTCATATTTAGCCCAAACCCCCCTGCAGTTTTCAAAATGTGTGAAATGTCGGAAATTTGACTCCTGAGCGTGATTTTTGAGCCGAATTCTGACTCTCTGCACCTATTTTCAGTTTCAAATTACGACTTTTTATTCCGAAAATATGCCAATTACTGAAAACAGCGATGGGTCATATTTTGCCCAAACCCCCCTGCAGTTTTCAAAATGTCTGAAATGTCGGAAATTTGACTCCTGAGCGTGATTTTTGAGCCGAATTCTGACTCTCTGCACCTATTTTCAGTTTCAAATTTCGACGTTTCATACCGAAAATATGCCAATTACTGTAAACGGCGTTGGGTCATATTTTGCCCAAACCCCCCTGCAGTCTTCAAAATGTCTGAAATGTCGGAAATTTGACTCCTGAGCGTGATTTTTGAGCCGAATTCTGACTCTCTGAACCTATTTTCAGTTTCAAATTACGATTTTTTATTCCGAAAATATGCCAATTACTGAAAACAGCGATGGGTCATATTTTGCCCAAACCCCCCGGCAGTTTTCAAAATGTCTGAAATGTCGGAAATTTGACTCCTGAGCGTGATTTTTGAGCCGAATTCTGACTCTCTGCACCTATTTTCAGTTTCAAATTACGACGTTTCATACCGAAAATATGCCAATTACTGTAAACGGCGATGGGTCATATTTTGCCCAAACCCCCCTGCAGTTTTCAAAATCTATGAAATGTCGGAAATTTGACTCCTGAGCGTGATTTTTTATCCAAATTCTGACTCTCTGCACCTATTTTCAGTTTCAAATTACGACTTTTTATACCGAAAATATGCCAATTACTGAAAACGGCGATGGGTCATATTTTGCCCAAACCCCCCTGCAGTTTTCAATATGTCTGAAATGTCGGAAATTTGACTCCTGAGCGTGATTTTTGAGCCGAATTCTGACTCTCTGCACCTATTTTCAGTTTCAAATTACGACTTTTCATACCGAAAATATGCCAATTACTCAAAACGGCGATGGGTCATGTTTTGCCCAAACCCCCCTGCAGTTTATAAAATGTCTGAAATGTCGGAAATTTGACTCCTGAGCGTGATTTTTGAGCCGAATTCTGACTCTTCGCATCTATTATCAGTTTCAAATTACGACGTTTCATACCGAAAATATGCCAATTACTGTAAACGGCGATGGGTCATATTTTGCCTAAACCCCCCCTGCAGTCTTCAAAATGTCTGAAATGTCGAAAATTTGACTCCTGAGCGTGATTTTTGAGCCGAATTCTGACTCTCTGCACCTATTTTCAGTTTCAAATTACGACTTTTTATTCCGAAAATATGCCAATTACTGAAAACAGCGATGGGTCATATTTTGCCCAAACCCCCCTGCAGTTTTCAAAATGTCTGAAATGTCGGAAATTTGACTCCTGAGCGTGATTTTTGAGCCGAATTCTGACTCTCTGCACCTATTTTCAGTTTCAAATTACGACGTTTCATACCGAAAATATGCCAATTACTGTAAACGGCGATTGGTCATATTTGCCCAAACCCCCCTGCAGTTTTCAAAATGTCTGAAATGTCGGAAATTTGACTCCTGAGCGTGATTTTTGAGCCGAATTCTGACTCTCTGCACCTATTTTCAGTTTCAAATTACGACGTTTCATACCGAAATTATGCCAATTACTGTAAACGGCGATGGGTCATATTTTGCCCAAACCCCCCTGCAGTCTTCAAAATGTCTGAAATGTCGGAAATTTGACTCCTGAGCGTGATTTTTGAGCCGAATTCTCACTCTCTGAACCTATTTTCAGTTTCAAATTACGACTTTTTATTCCGAAAATATGCCAATTACTGAAAACAGCGATGGGTCATATTTTGCCCAAACCCCCCTGCAGTTTTCAAAATGTCTGAAATGTCGGAAATTTGACTCCTGAGCGTGATTTTTGAGCCGAATTCTGACTCTCTGCACCTATTTTCAGTTTCAAATTACGACGTTTCATACCGAAAATATGCCAATTACTGTAAACGGCGATGGGTCATATTTTGCCCAAACCCCCCTGCAGTTTTCAAAATGTATGAAATGTCGGAAATTTGACTCCTGAGCGCGATTTTTTATCCAAATTCTGACTCTCTGCACCTATTTTCAGTTTCAAATTACGACTTTTTATACCGAAAATATGCCAATTACTGATAACGGCGATGGGTCATATTTTGCCCAAACCCCCCTGCAGTTTTCAATATGTCTGAAATGTCGGAAATTTGACTCCTGAGCGTGATTTTTGAGCCGAATTCTGACTCTCTGCACCTATTTTCAGTTTCAAATTACGACTTTTCATACCGAAAATATGCCAATTACTGAAAACGACGATGGGTCATATTTCGCCCAAACCCCCCTGCAGTTTTTAAACACTTTGGCGCATTCCTGCAGACCCTCGTTGTCACGAATATTATTAATCACACCGCACGCGTGCCCCTCTCGGGAGTCACGAGCAAAAATATTTTTATAAAATCCATTTATTATCCGATCAACTTGTGAATAGTTTACAAGTGTTTGCCATGAAATTTCCGTTTTCTCTAATACCCGAACATCATAATAAAGAAAACGGCATGGCAGTTAATCATCGTGGTACAACTATTGTATTATTGACACGACGAGTATAATCGACGTAGTTTTTATATATGTTGCCGGTCGAACGCATCCTTATGTGACCTTTAATACTTATGTTCTTATAGAACATTCTATAGCGAGCACATTGGTACAAAAATGAAATACATACATCGACAAATAATGTCAGGACAGTGAATTGAATATACACTTTTCAAAGCGAGTTTCGCAGATATGCCGACGCGGGTAACACTTCGGCCACTTCCCACACTGTTTTGGGTGGACTACGACATTGAATCTATAATTATATGCATATGTCCGTATAGAGAATTTTATTGCGATTCCAATGATACCACAATTAGCGATGTAGGACAAATGTAGGCTTCGCAACCATTAAGAGAGTGGAAACATTTTGTTGCTGTTTGGCGCTCTCGGCTAGTGATCTGAATAGTTTTTTATTTGGTGTTGATAATCCTTATGCTTTGGCGGCATTTTATAGATATGTTCTTATAGACAATTTTATTGCGAACACAGTGATACCAAATTTAAATACGTGCGCCTTCAATTATTGTAAGGACAGTCAAAAGAGTGTACACTTTTTCGGTTTTACCGCATAGGGGCGCGAAGCGCCTAAAGCATTTGGGGTATGATTTTTTTTTTGAACGCTGAGAGCGCGAAAGTGTATTAAAATGTCTGAAATGTCGGAAATTTGACTCCTGAGCGTGATTTTTGAGCCGAATTCTGACTCTCTGCACCTATTTTCAGTTTCAAATTACGACTTTTTATACCGAAAATATGCCAATTACTGAAAACGGCGATGGGTCATATTTTGCCCAAACCCCCCTGCAGTTTTCAAAATGTCTGAAATGTCGGAAATTTGACTCCTGATTTCTCTTTGGGTTGTTTTAAAGGGCCTGACAGCCGAGTGGACAGCGCTTCGGATTTGTAATCCTGAGGTTCCGGGTTCGATCCCCGGTGGAGGCTGAAACAAATGGGCACTTTCTTTCACCCTGATGACCCTGTTCTCCTATCAGTAAATAAGTACCTGGAAGTTAGACAGCTGCTAAGGGCTGCTTCCTGGGGATTTGTAAGAAAAAGAAGGCCTGGTTGAGGACTGGGCCGCGGGGGACGCTAAGCCCCGAAATCATCTCAAGATAACCTTAAATGGCTAACTACTGGCATGGCTATTAAGGCCACCACAAGCGCCCTAATGACTTAACTAGCGGGTACACCTATGGCTGCCACCTGACAATCACCTCTATATTTTGTCTAAATACATAAAATATACAAAATAATAACGAATAACAACATGATGTACACACCCCGAACAATCCTTCCTATATTATGATTGCGTAATGATATCTGTAACATACTTTTTTTTCACTGGTAATCAACGTGACCCTTGCCAGGCGGCGGCTGGTCGACAAATGAGCCACACGTTAAGAAGCGGGACTCCCAGACAGACGCGCCACTCACCCTTACTTCACCATAATATCTAAACTGTCAACCTCTAATACAGTTAAGCATCTGACCACCAGAGGCGCTAATGCTTCCCTGTTATTACGCCATCCATATAATGATTGCTCTCATTATTCATTGTTGCAACGTTTAAATACATTCAACACTGTAGTGACAGTGTCAGATGCAGGCGATGAGTCACAAAAACGTAACTGAAGTATGTTGACCAGACCACACACTAGAAGTTGAAGGGACGACGACGTTTCGGTCCGTCCTGGACCATTCTCAAGTCGATTGTGAAGAGGAGATTGATTGATGATTGATAAAGATTAAGCCACCCAAGAGGTGGCACGGGCATGAATAGCCCGTAAGTGGTACAATTTTTTTTTTCTCAGTATTCTTAGGTTGCATTTAACCACCAGGCTGTTATCGCGGGGGAGGATACTGCTTCACAGTCTTTATGAGGGTGTCCAGTTGCTGGACACCTTTGTTGACCAGGAGAGTGGCTGTGTTGATGGCTTCAGGGTGGCCACTGCATGATTCAGGAACTCTTAAAGCTCTTCTAAGGACATTGGTTGCTTCACATTCCAGAAGATAGTGAAGTAATGGCTTTTCTGTGACAGTTTGGCAGAAGATGCACTCTCTCTGTTGGGGTTCACCAATCTCCCAGTTGCATCTGTAACCTAGACGTAGTCTATATAGCCTAACTGATATTTCCCAGTGGATTCCTTTTGGGATATTTAACCTTTCTAATTTGCTTGCCTGAAGATACCATGTTGCAGATGGCTAGCACTTTCCAAATCGTGCAAATCGTGCAAATTTCTGGCCGCTAGCGGCGAAAATCGCCCCATTTTTGGCAGGTAGCGGCGAAATTCGCGCGATTTTTGCCCGCCAGCTACACAAATCGCATGGTTTCTGGCCGCTAGCGTCGAAAATAGCGCGGTTTTCGGCCGTTAGCGGCAAAAATCGCCCGATTTTTGGCCGGTAGCGGCGAAAATCGCTATTTTTGCCCGCCAGCTGCGAAAATTGCATGGTTTTTGGCCGCTAGCGGCGAAAATCGCGCGGTTTTGGCCGGTAGCGGCTAAAATCGCGCTATTTTTGCCTGCCAGCTGCAAAAATCGCATAGTTGCTGGCTGCTAGCGTCGAAAATAGCGCGGTTTTCGGCCGTTAGCGGCAAAAATCGACCGATTTTTGGCCGGTAGCGGCGAAAATCGCTATTTTTGCCCGCCAGCTGCGAAAACCGCATGGTTTTTGGCCGCTAGCGGCGAAAATCGCGCGGTTTTTCGCCGGTAGCGGCTAAAATCGCGCTATTTTTGCCTGCCAGCTGCAAAAATCGCATAGTTGCTGGCTGCTAGCGTCGAAAATAGCGCGGTTTTCGGCCGTTAGCGGCAAAAATCGCCAGATTTTTGGCTGCTAGCGGCGAAAATCGCACGGTTTTTTTCCGCTAGCGGCGAAAAACGCGCTATTTTTTGCCGGTAGCGGCGAAAATCGCGATTTTTGCCCGCCAGCTGCGAAAATCGCATAGTTTTTAGCCGCTAGCGGCGAATATCGCACGGTTTTTGGCCGCTAGCGGCGAAAATCGCGCTATTTTTGGCCGGTAACGGCGAAAATCGCGCTATTTTTGGCCGGTAACGGCGAAAATCGCGATTTTTGCCCGCCAGCTGCGAAAATCGCACGGTTTTTGGCCGCTAGCGGCAAAAATCGCGCAGTTTTTGGCCGGTAGCGGCGAAAATCGCGCGGTTTTTGGCCGGTAGCGGCGAAAATCGCGCTATTTTTGCATGCCAGCTGCAAAAATCGCATAGTTTTTGGCCGCTAGCGGCGAAAATCGCGCTATTTTTGGCCGGTGGCGGCGAAAAATCGCGATTTTTGCCCGCAAGCTGCGAAAATCGCATAGGTTTTGGCCGCTAGCGGCGAAAATCGCGCGGTTTTTGGCCGGTAGCGGCGAAAATCACGCTATTTTTGCCCGCCAGCTGCAAAAATCGCATAGTTTCTGGTCGCTAGCGGCGAAAATCGATCTATTTTTGGCAGGTAGCGGCGAAAATCGCGATTTTTGCCCGCCAGCGGCGAAAATCGCACAGTTTTTGGCCGCTAGCGGCGAAAATCGCGCTATTTTTGGCCGGTAGCGGCGAAAATAGCGATTTTTGCCCGCCAGCTGCGAAAATCGCATGGTTTTTGCCCGCTAGCGGTGAAAATCGCGCGGTTTTTGGCCGGTAGCGGCGAAAATTGCGCTATTTTTGCCCGCCAGCTGCAAAAATCGCATAGTTTCTGGTCGCTAGTGGCGAAAATCGCGCTATTTTTGGCGGGTAGCGGCGAAAATCGCTATTTTTGCCCACCAGCGGCGAAAATCGCACTGTTTTGGCCGCTAGCGGCGACAACCGCGCTATTTTTGGCCGGTAGCGGCGAAAATCGCGATTTTTGCCCGCCAGCTGCAAAAATCGCATTGTTTCTGGTCGCTAGCGGCGACAATCGCGCTATTTTTGGCCGGTAGCGGCGAAAATCGCGATTTTTGCCCGCCTGCGGCGAGAATCGCACGGTTTTTGGCCGCTAGCGGCGAAAATCGCGCTATTTTTGGCCGGTAGCGGCGAAAATCGCGATTTTTGCCAGCCAACTGCAAAAATCGCGTAGTTTCTGGTCGCTAGCGGTGAATATTGCGATTTTTGCCCGCCAGCGGCGAAAATCGCACGGTTTTTGGCCGCTAGTGGCGAAAATCGCGCGGTTTTTGGCAGGTAGCGGCGAAATTCGCGCGATTTTTACCCGCCAGCTGCAAAAATCGCAGTTTCTGGTCGCTAGCGGCGAAAATCGCGCTATTTTTGGCCGGTAGCGGCTAAAATCGCGATTTTTGCCCGCCAGCTGCGAAAATCGCATGGTTTTTAGCCGCTAGCGGCGAAAATCGCGCGGTTTTTGGCCGGTAGCGGCAAAAATTGCGCTATTTTTGCCTGCCAGCTGCAAAAATCGCATAGTTTCTGGTCGCTAAAGGCGAAAATCGCGCTATTTTTGGCGGGTAGCGGCGAAAATCGCGATTTTGGCCGCCAGCTGCGAAAATCGCATGGTTTTTAGCCGCTAGCGGCGAAAATCCCGCTATTTTTGGCCGGTAGCGGCGAAAATCGCGATTTTTGCCCGCCAGCGGCGAAAATCGCACGGTTTTTGGCCGCTAGCGGCGAAAATCGCGCTATTTTTGGCCGGTAGCGGCGAAAATCGCGATTTTTGCCCGCCAGCGGCGAAAATCGCACGGTTTTTGGCCGCTAGCGGCGAAAATCGCGCTATTTTTGGCCGGTAGCGGCGAAAATCGCGATTTTTGCCCGCCAGCTGCAAAAATCGCATAGTTTCTGGTCGCTAGCGGCGAAAATCGCGCTATTTTTGGCCGGTAGCGGCGAAAATCGCGATTTTTGCCCGCCAGCGGCGAAAATCGCACGGTTTTTGGCCGCTAGCGGCAAAAATCGCGCGGTTTTTGGCAGGTAGCGGCGAAATTTGCGCGATTTTTACCCGCCAGCTGCAAAAAACGCAGTTTCTGGCCGCT
Organism: Procambarus clarkii; assembly: GCF_040958095.1. Lineage (NCBI taxonomy): Eukaryota > Metazoa > Arthropoda > Malacostraca > Decapoda > Cambaridae > Procambarus > Procambarus clarkii. The sequence goes on along the minus strand of NC_091218.1, from coordinate 28,623,869 downwards.
AGCGGCGAAAATCGCGCGATTTTTCGCCGCTAGCGGCGAAATTCGCACGGTTTTTGGCCGCTAGCGGCGAAAATCGCGCTATTTTTGGCCGGTAGCGGCGAAAATCGCGATTTTTGCCCGCCAGCTGCTAAAATCGCATGGTTTTTGGCCGCTAGGGGCGAAAATCGCGCAGTTTTTGGCCAGTAGCGGCAAAAATCGCGCTATTTTTGAATGCCAGCTGCAAAAATCGCATAGTTTCTGGCCCTAACAGCTAAAATCGCGCTATTTTTGCCCGCCAGCTGCAAAAATCGCATAGTTGCTGGCTGCTAGCGTCGAAAATAGCGCGGTTTTCGGCCGTTAGCGGCAAAAATCGCCCGATTTTTGGCCGCTAGAGGCGAAAATCGCTATTTTTATCCGCCAGCTGCGAAAATCGCATGGTTTTTGGCCGCTAGCGGCGAAAATCGCGCGGTTTTTGGCCGGTAGCGGCTAAAATCCCCCTATTTTTGCCTGCCAGCTGCAAAAATCGCATAGTTACTGGCTGCTAGCGTCGAAAATAGCGCGGTTTTTGGCCGCTAGCGGCGAAAAACGCGCTATTTTTGGCCGGTAGCGGCGAAAATCACGATTTTTGCCCGCCAGCTGCGAAAATCGAATGGTTTTTGGCCGCTAGCGGCGAATATCGCATGGTTTTTGGCCGCTAGCGGCGAAAATCGCGCTATTTTTGGCCGGTAACGGCGAAAATCGCGATTTTTGCCCGCCAGCTGCGAAAATCGCACGGTTTTTGGCCGCTAGCGGCGAAAATCGCGCTATTTTTGGCCGGTAGCGGCGAAAATCGCGATTTTTGCCCGCTAGCTGCGAAAATCGCATGGTTTTTGGCCGCTAGCGGCAAAAATCGCGCGGTTTTTGGCAGGTAGCGGCGAAAATCGCGCGATTTTTACCCGCCAGTTGCAAAAATCGCAGTTTCTGGCCGCTAGCGGCGAAAATCGCGCGATTTTTCGCCGCTAGCGGCGAAATTCGCACGGTTTTTGGCCGCTGGCGGCGAAAATCGCGCTATTTTTGGCCGGTAGCGGCGAAAATCGCGATTTTTGCCCGCCAGCTGCGAAAATCGCATGGTTTTTAGCCGCTAGCGGCGAAAATCGCGCTATTTTTGGCCGGTAGCGGCGAAAATCGCGATTTTTGCCCGCCAGCGGCGATAATCGCACGGTTTTTGGCCGATAGCGGTGAAAAATACGCGGTTTTGAAAACAGGCAGAAATTGTCCGTAGTTTATTCTCAGTAAGAACTCTGAAAAAATTTGAATTTTCCCCATAAGAAATCCTTAAGAGCATATCGGCTCCTTTTCACGAAAAAAAGGAGCCGATACGATGCCATCCCTACTACTAAAGAAGGTACAAGGAAGATAAGCCTAAAGCTTATCTTCCTTGTATCTAGAGGTGGTTTGTTAATGTTGGTTAGGAGAAACGTGGGATAATGGTCAGTGGTTCTATCAATGATTATCCCTGAAGTAAGTGAGAGGTTATGTTAGTCCAGATGTGGTCAAGAGCCGTGGCAGTACTATCAGTGATTCCAGTAGGTCTAGTGATTAAGGGTATGTGGAAGCAGGAATTCATACAGTTGAGGAAACTAGCAGCAGGAGGGTTATCAGACTCGCAGAGGTCAATATTAAAATCCCCAGAAATTATTAAGTGGTTTTTGTTCAGTCTGTTCTCTAGCATTAGATTTCTAAGGCTAGAGTTGAATTCGGACACATTAGTGTTAGGAATTCTGTAGACTGCTCCCACAGTCTGGAGAGCCTTGCCACCCTTGACTGTGAAACAGGCAAAGATATACTCTCCACAGTGGTCTCTAATTTTAATTACTTTTAAGCATGTCAGTTCTTAGTGGTAGTAAAGAGCATTACCACCACCTCTCTGAATAGGACGGCAGTTATGAATTGCTGAGTTGTTTGGTATGCTGAAGAGTTAAGTAGTATACTCTTTTAACCACGTTTCAGTAAGCACAACAAAAGAAAATTTGTTGTCAACTGTTTGAATCAGGGCATTAACATCATCAAAGTGTTTGCTTAGAGATCTCACATTCAAGTTAATTACAGAAACATTGTGACCATGTGATAAAACATTGTTTACATCTTGTGCTGTATAATACCTGCAATTTTTATAATTAAAGTAGATACTAGATAAGGGGTTTAGTTCTGGGGTCTATACTAGTTTGCATAAAAGGGCTGTTTGACAGAAAAAGGCAAAAAAGACAATAATAAAAGAAAAAAATCTAGATATAAAAAATATTCAAAACTATACACAAAATAAGGTAGATTGCGTTAAGGTACTCTCAGGTACAAAGATTTAGATATAAAAAAATATACAAAACTATACACAAAATGAGGTAGATTGCTTTAAGGTGCTCTCAGGTACACTAAAAGTAATATATTGCACTTGGAGACACAGGCAAAGCCAGGGTTACAATGGAACAAGGGAGTATGGAGAGGCTAGGCAACCTAGGTACAGTAAATAAGGAAAACAAGGAATATAAGTTGAATAATAATCATAAAGAAAAAATAAACTTAATGATAATTAACTAAAATTAGCTTTTTTACGATCCTATAATTAATGTGCACCTAAGAAAATAAAAAATGGACTCAATTAATTCCCATAAATGAGTGTTACGAACCCGACATCTTTATCGGAGCAGGGAGTAGTGACTTCAGCGCCATCTGTGAGTCTGCTCTCTAACTCCCATGCTACCGGACACCATACACCAAACTCAACCATAGTCTCAACAATGAAAAATTGTTGAGACTAATTAAATTACCCAAAAATACCACAGGGATTTATACAGATGGATCTCGCATCATCATGAACAACGTACCCTCGGTCACTAGCGCTGTATGGATACCGGAATACCATCTCAAGCAGGGATGGCGGTTACCAAACCAACTATCTATTTTCACAGCTGAATTATATGTCTTATATCAAGCTCTCCAAATAATCACAACATTACCAGTCGGGACATATACAATCTGCAGTGACTCCAAGAGTGCGATTCAAGCAATTACGTACTCTTCAACAACGTGCAAGGAGTTTGTTTACCCATGTCTTCAACTTCTTCATGAACATCGATTGAACGGTTATGATACCTCTATCCAATGGGTCCCAGCACATTGTGGTATTCTCCATAATGAACTAGTAGATCAACTAGCCAAAGCAATGCACAACACGCCTCACATTACCCGTCATCCAATTCCCCATGTTGCACGTAAAGGAGCCTTCAAAAATATCATCACCATTTTGCGACGAAATGGAAAACGTCATGCTCACCTTTGTACTATGGGTCCATTAAAAAGAAATGGGAAACCTGGAAACATGTAAAAAAATTCAAATTCAAAATTCAAATGTTTATTCAGGTAAAGTACATACATACAAGGAGAGATACAAAACATTGATGACTTTATAGACAGAGCTAGTACATACAATGCCTAAAGCCACTATTACGCAAAGCGTTTCGGGCAGGAAAAGCACTAGGACTAAATATGAGACTAAGACTATGTCAGATATAAAAGCAGAGAAATTGATATAACGATGACCAGATTAAGGCTGGGATACACCAAACTGGCAGCACACAGCTCTAAGTACAGAACAGACATCAACCAACTCTGCATCCACTGTCAGGTACCTGAAACAGTCGTACACTATCTTTTGCACTGCTTCCGACATCATAGTGCCAGAGTAAATTTCAAACAAGTCTTTATCGCACTTAAGTCTGGGAAAATGAGGCGCCGCCCTCCACTCATCACATGTTCCTAGGCCCCTGCCGATCAGCCAGTCCCATAACACCCTGAGTGTCCTCAGTTAGTTTAGTTCATTTATTATGCACCCCATACCCATCTTGTGGGCGGTAGTGGAAAGGGTTACAGAGGCTCATAATGGGCTCAGGGACTGAACCCCACAATTCATTTAGCTAAGCAAGTTACAATCTTGATGAGCTAGTTACAAAATTCAAAATAAGTCATCACATCAACAATGGGTTCGAGATCGACCTCAAGTACAGGTTCTAAATTAAACTGACATATGTGGAGAGCTAGTGTCAAAATTTATATGTTTGTCCTGCACACCGCCCCCCATCCAGTGGGCAGCGGTGGATAGGTTACAATCACTTAGTTACTACCTACAGTTAGCAAACTGGGGATATTTGGCTGAAATTTCTGGTAGCAGATCATTTTGAATGAAATATTGACACATCGCTGGAACATTGGTTATAGAGTTGTCTCTAAATTCACGTATCTTTTCGCACTCCATCACATAGTGACGGAGGGTGTGCGAATAATTTTGTTGACACAGTTTACATATGGTCAGGTCTACATCAGCAGATAATGAGAATTCCCAGAGATACTTGTAACCGAGTCTAAGCCGAGCAGTAGTAACATCTAGAAGTCTGCTGATTTTATTGGATGATCCATAGATGTGTGGCTCCTCTTGCATGATAGTATGATGATAGATGGAATTACTGGTGTCAATTTCACTTTGCCTCAGATCTACAAGATCTTGTTGAAGTTCTCGGTGTACTGCTGCTCTCAGATTGCTCATTGGCAATCCAAGGTTACACTCAACGGCTCCTTTAAAGGCAGATTCTTTGGCTAACTTATCAGCTCTATCATGCATTCGGAGGCCAACATGAGATGGAGACCACATGAAATGGACTCTGTTACCATCCTTAATAATTTTGTTGTATTTGTGTCTAGCTTCGGACACGAGCATGTTACAGTTATGTCCTCACCTGTCATTTGTTTTAATTGTCAACTCTTTGGTCACATAACAAAGCATTGTCAATCTTCAGTCACCTGTGCAGACAATCATCTAACTAAAGAATGCCCCAATAAAGACCACGCTCTTGGGACCGATGAAACCACATCCACAGCCACCAATCACAAGTGTTCCAGGTGCTTGCAGGAGGGTGTGACCGCCTAGCACAAGGACTGTGACAAGCGGCCTCCTCCATACAGCACACTGGAGGAATCCCCCACCACCCTAGTCAACCCCCCCTCCACCCGGGGTGACCCCACCACCGTTCCTGATACCAACAGTATGGCATCCAAACAAATTCACAAAGACCGGAAAGTTGTAGCATTAAATATTATGATAGATATCGTGAGGAGACATTCACATATGGGAACAAGAATATATGTGAACAAGAACCCGGCAATGTGATGTTATAGTGGCCAGAATACGCCTGGGATATAGACGTATCTGGCAGCTTTCTCAAAACACAAATGTCGAGTACACAATGTGTCAACTTTGTGAAAGAGAAAACATGCACTCTCTTGAACATTAAAATGTAGAATGTCCCATATTGACTGACTTTCGCCCTCCTGGGCTAAGGTATGCTGAACTGTGTAATTACTATATGAGTACTGGAACACTTGATGATATATTGGACTTGTACCCAAGATTAACCATGTAATGTATCAATTATATAATGTATGTATGTGATGTAACTATATAACCTGAACTTGTAAAAGCACCTTCATCACCTTCAGCGATTAAGTGCTTAATTGCACACTAGTTTCTCTATCAGCTATCTCACTCTGTCAGAGTAAAAGAGACAAATGTATGTGAATGCATGTGTGTGTACGCATGTGTGTGTGTGTGTGTGTGTGTGTGTGTGTGTGTGTGTGTGTGTGTGTGTGTGTGTGTGTGTGTGTGTGTGTGTGTGTGTGTGTGTGTGTGTGTGTGTGTGTGTATGTATATGTATGTGTATAAAGTATATATGGAATCTGATCAGAATTACATTTCACCTTTGTAAATGCACATTAATGACACTATGTAAAAGACACATCGAACACTTTATGTAGGGCATACGTAAATCTGTGTATCTATGTATTTACGTATGTAGGTTAGCTTAGCATTTTAAAAGCACCGAATCACCTTCTGTGGTTGATTGTTCAATAAACCCTTGAACTATATGTTTAACACATCTCTAACCCTGTCCATGGAGGACAGAAGGAAATGTATATATGCTTTGAAATTGAAATTGAAATAAGTTTATTGATGTAAAATACACACAAAGGGATGAGGTAGCTCAAGCTATTCTCACCCCGATCAGTACATCGTGTTAATACATAAATATACACACATCACAAACAATAAACATATTACCAAACATTCTGAGAGATAAACATATACATTTCCTCCTTCACAAGTAGTATGGTATCAGACGTACACACAAATACTTTTATATTTTTGTATATATTCTGGTTAGCATTGTAAATGTGTGGCCACGTTTGTGGTAGAAAAAAAAATCCTTCCCTCGCCTACCTGGGAAACCTGACGCCAGCCTACAGAGGGAGGTGTTAGAACTTCCAGCTCGCATGAGTAAAATAGAAATTACCGTCAATAAGCTCCAAGAAACACTCACGAAGATTGAACATGGTCTCAACAGCATTTGTGATAAGATCAACATGGACAACCTGAGACAGTGCTCAAACGATCCTCTCGACATCCCGAGGAGTGAAGTGCACGTCCAAGTCTCTAGTGTAATGCCTTCCAGTGATGTAAGTGTTGACACGCCTCAAGCAAGTATTGACACCCACTTCCAGTGCTGTAAGTGCCGCTGTGGCGAGTGAAACATATGAAAACCCGTGTGTCTTAACTGTAATTAGCAAATGCGCTCAAGAACTCATTCCAAACAATACCGCTTGTGTCCCTATGAATCCTGATGAACATGAAATGATTGTACAAGCTAGGAAAGGTACAGGCAACCAGCTGACCTTGAAACAGATGAAAGAATTCTTTGCCATTGATGACTGTGAATAATTGTCACTTGTACGCAATAGTCTACAACTTGTGAACCTTGTAAACACTTCTCTTCGTCAGGTTTATGAACACCATTACCCACGACCAACTCTCTCTTAAGTTTCTCACGCGAAATGTGAGAAGCGTGGGAAGGAGGCTGTTTGATCTCATGATGTACGCTGGTGCCAACAACATTGATGTACTGTGCCTGCAGGAACCATACACTGCAAACACAAAAAATAAAACGCCACCCAAACTCTCAGGTTATGTAGCATTCTCAAATGTTGGTTCACATGATGTCGGTATCTTGACGTATGTTAAAAGTAACCTAGTATGTAAACATCTTAAAAACCACAAAAGTGACGACTCATATTATCAGCAGTTTCAGATTGCTACAGCGACCGGCTTTATTAACTTAGTTAAATGCATATGTAAGGTGCGATCAAATGGTGGAAGCTTTTCTTCCAAAAATCACCAGCAGCTCTCAAACCATTGTCATGGGTGATTTTAATGCTAGACACACTAGCCTGGGTGACACCAAAACAAACAGGAATGGCAGGGTCTTTGTAAAATACTTAAGAGATAATAACATGTCCGTATTCAACTTTGACTCCTTTAACGTCACACACCTCATGGGTGGCAGGCTTGATTATGTCATTGGTCACGGTCTCATCGATAATGCTGTCGGAGGATCAGTTGTTCACGAATTAGTTAGCGATCACTTTGCAATATTTAGTTCATACACTATCAATAATGTCAAACTCCTAAGAGTTACAAACCCATTAAGATTTCAACTTAGATTCAACAGAGCAGAAGAAGTTGTTAAACACGTGGGACAAAATCTTACTGAAGCGACCATACGAGTCATAAATACTCACACTCCGTCCAAGTAAAACAGAAACAAGCAACAGTTAGTGGGCCAGCCAGAGGCTTAGGGCCCGCGCAGGAATATCCCCCCCCCCCAAAAAAATAAAAAATAAAAAAAAAACCTAAGCTCTGAAAAAATATTAGTATCCCTGAAAATTTACACATGCACTTCAAATTCCGCATTTCCGAATGGTATAACACTTACTGCTTTACTACCGTCAATGCATTATATGAGGACCTGGTCACTGAAGTAACCGCTTTTTATGACAATATTCAAAAATCCACAAAACCCAAAACAGTGAGGAAGGGACAGAGGTGGTTCACTGACTCACGCCTTAAGCCCCTGCATGACAGAGTTCTATTCCTAGCTGAACAGTATAAAACACATAAAACAACTGGCATCCTCAACATATTTCTTAAGGCCAGCCGAGAGTTTAGAGAGCTAAAGGAACAGGTGTATAACCAGCACTGGGAACAGTTTTTGCAAGGCATGAATCATGCAATATCCTCATCCCAAATGTGGAATAAAATTAAAAAAAATTCTCGTCCTAGCAGTCGTCAACTTGATCACCATTCACCTGTAGACTATGCCGACATGCTACTTCGACAATATACAAGCACTGCCAGTATCAGCAGCCTGCCTCTAGATGTACAACACCATCTGGCTAGTACCAAAATAAATCGTAACTTCAATATTGAAATTGCCTGTAGTGAAATAGGGCCTGATGATAACTATGGCATAACCCCCTTTGAAATTAAAAATGCACTCAAGAAGGGTAAGGCTACTCTCCTGGAGAGGATGGCATCACATACAATACCATGAGAGTACTTGCTGAGCTGCCAAATAGCCCTTTGCTACAATTGTTTAATCAAAGTCTAAGGCAGGGTGTCTTACCTGACCGCTGGACACAGGGACTCATAATACCCATACCCAAGCCTAATTCACAAAAATTCAGACCCATCTCTCTGACGTCGTGCATGTGCAAAGTTCTTGAGAGGATTATCCTCGACAGACTAATGTTTCAAATCAAGCCCCACCTTGCTCCTAACCTGTATGGTTTCCTTCCTGGAAGAAGCACACAAACTTATTTTGCTGAATATTTTATCAGAGAGGGACCAAGCTCTCAGGTAGCATTTGTGGGAACCGACCTGTGAGATTTATATTTATTTAATTTATATGAATTTATATAGAATTTATATATGTTATTTATATCTTTCGATAACAATTTGTATGATGTTAAGTGGACTGTATTTCTGCAGATTCTCACAAATCGATCCTTACACATTAGGGGGGGTTTATATTAAATTTATATATATGCAGCCAATCAAACTACAGTATTTAACTACATATATTAATAAAATTGGAGGTGCCTTGTCTTATTGTATGGTAGGCTTAGTCCACCGGGTATAACTGGGATGTAGACACCAAATTATCCTCGTGTGAGGCTAGCTTCCATCACCCAAGTAACTGATGTACCAAGATTAACTCTTGCTTCCTGTTCCTGTTCCTGTCAAAGGGCACTAGCTGTCAAGCCGGAATCGCAAAATATATGGCAGCTATATCAGAGAAAACACTGTATATTATATCAGATAATGACCAAGGCCTAATTACCTGTGTTGAGTCGATCTTTCGTGTTCTAACCTGAATAATCCTATCTAATATAACATTACTGGCCAATAATGACTTAGATAAGATTTCGGAAAGACACTTCACTTGTGGTTGTTGACAGCGTGTTGATGATGGTAGAACACTTATAGATTTGATCTCCATAACACTTCGTAGAAGAAAAATTATAGGAGCTGAATTTGCTCCAACGACTCTGGTCTTAACAATGGTTGACCTTCACCACTATTGACACTCCTGGCTCACTTTGTTCAGATGTCAATATGTGATAGAAGGGTCACATGTACTCTATTTTGGTACTGATAATTAAGTTAACTCAAATGAGATGTTTTTATGATGGTAAAAGTCCAAAGACTAATGTATTTAAGAATAATTCCCCACAGAATAGCTGGTGAATTTATAGTACTATGTGGCAATGATATCCCGTTTTCTATTGACGGAAAATTCCACTACAAGCTACATTTTCTATGGGTTAACTTGTGTATACAACAGCAGCAATATTATCTATTATCTGCATATTGCATATGATATTATTAAATGGTGTCGGGTTTTCAGACAGCATTTATTGATCTCCAAACTGCTTTTGATACAGCAAACAGAGAAATAATCTTAGAACAACTAGCCTTAACTTAACTAGAGTTAAGGGAAGACTGCTGACATGGCTCAGGGGTTACCTGAGTAACAGAACCGCCTCAGTCCTTTTCAAGGGAGTCAAACGTAAACTTTGTGCACCCTTTGAGTTGGGTACACCCCAAGGTGGAGTGCTAAGTCCTACACTGTTCAGTGTTCTGATGCACAAATTAACAATTGATATTCCGACACTACCTGACGAAGCCGTCATCTGTTATACCGATGACATATGCATTGTCGCAAATACCCAAACTAGACTGCAAGCTCTACTGGATTCACTCGCTGCTAAAAGCATTGAATGCGGTCTTGTTATCTCTATAACTAAATCCAGAGTTCTCCATCCCCAAGAGAAAACTCATGTCCTTATAACTTTCAAGGTCAACAACCAGAACATTGAAACGTGTAGGCAGCACAAATACCTTGGAGTTGGTATTAACAGTGACATTGTAAATGATCTACACCGTAGGTTAAAAGAAAGACTAAAACCATTGAAAACACTTACTGGTAAGAATATTGGTATCAATATTAAATATGCTAGACTATTCTATATGATGTTTGTTAGATCTCTCGTTGATTATAATGCTTTACACTTAATTAATTTCCCCTCCTCTGTGTTAGACAAACTTGAAGTAGTACAGAATGAAGCCATGAGGATAATTCTTGGTGCTCCAAGATGCACAAGAATCATCAACATGCGGGAAGAACTGAAGCTTCCAACCATACTAGAGAGAATAATGCAAGTCAACACCACCTTTTGCCTTAAAGTCATGAGAGACTCTACATCTCCTGCATTACTCAGAGACGAATTATTTAGTGCTGTTAACACCCTTTTGACTGGTGCCGACATACCAACTCACTCCTTTTATGATAAATGGCAGAGCAACAATGCCTACAATCCCATTAAACTCAACATTCCTTTTAAGTGCAATCTACCTGTCTCTGATATTCCTCTTTATCTGTACCCCACCATTCAAGTATCATACACATCTGTCATCAAGAAAGATTATGAGAATCTTGCTCTTCTCAAAGCTGTCACACTCAAAACAATTGCCTCCTCCATCGAGAATTTAAGATCTCACAAGCACTGTGTCTACACCGACGGCTCAGTCCAATCCTCTACTGGACGGACTGCAGCAGCATGTAGGTTTTTATAGAAATAATATTTGCACAAAGACTGTCAGTGTCAGGTAAAACAACTGGCTGACCTCCACACAAGCAGAACTAGCAGCATTACACCTAGCTACCAGTACATTAAAAAACATTGGAGGAGGAATAATATTTTGTGATTCAAAGTCTGCTCTTCAAGCAATCGAAAACTTCTCCTGGAAGATCGACAGCAAGAACCTCATACTACCAATTATAAATGACCCAATTGCTGCACAGAGTAAAGGGTCTCGAATCTCCTTTGTATGGATACCTTCACACATAAATATAACCCATCATAATGAGACAGAGAATTGCAGCCAAATTAGCGTGCAACAAAGATGAAGTTGAATTAGATCTAGGTATCCCCCATCTCTGCTGTCAAAACTGTATTGGTCCAAACACTCAGGTCTGATAGGAAAGAAATTACTAACTCCCAGCGACCTGAAAGTACTAGTATAAAAAAGCTATGATTTATTCAGATCTGAAACCTATATCTATGGACAGCACAAAACGTCGACCAGACTGTGCGACACAGTGGTTGCCAGGATCAGGTTGGGTTACCGTTACCTGTGGCAGGTGGCTGCAGGTGACGGGTCTCCCAATCCTGAGCACTCCAGTTGCAAACTCTGTGAGCAGGAACTACGGCACGATCTCCCGCACTACATCACTGAATGCCCAGTTATTAGACCTTTCAGACCAGTTGGCATGAGGTACCTGGAGCTTTGCAATCACTTTATTCACTCTCGTATTCCTGAAGATATCCTCACAGTGTACCCAAAATTTGCCAGTGCAGGCTATTAAACATATGGCCCTGTATGACTAACCATCCTGCGAGATGGGGACTTGTATTACCACTGCTACCTTATTCACTCTTGTGTTGTTGATATCCTCAAAATGCATCCGGAGTCTGCCGGTGCCGACTGTCTATCACATGCCTCTGTATGACTAACCATCCTGTGTGATGGGGATTTTTTTAGCATCACGTACTTAGCTTTTTTGACACACTGTACTCCACTTCATATAGTCTAGGGTAGCTGCACAAATGCAGATGTACCTCATGTATTATTAAAAAAAACAAAGCACCATGGATCAGCTGACGCCATAAACACAACACACCGCCCTACGGTGTGGCAAGTCTCCCTCCAACACACACCTCTGTTGTATTCGCCGCTCCTCTATCTACACCACAACGCAACAAGCAACTTTGAAACTCTTATCATCCTCAACATAAACGTCTCTCCCAACATCTGTACTGGTGCAGTCATCGGGAAGACAAATCCTTCATGCAAACTGCACCTACTATCAAGAAGAAGTAATATTTCATTTTAATGTTTCTATTTAAGGTGATGGGAAAATATTGATAAAGGAATCAGTGTTGTGTTCATCCCCCCCCCCCCCTTTTATTTATCGCATTACCTAGTCAACTCCTTGAAAGCCACTACCGACTTGGGGTCGGATACTATCACTTAGGTTCATCCATCAAGAACCCGGTTACGATCCATAGTGATCGTAACAATGATTAATATAAATCAAATTCCAATTTAATTTAAATACAACAGGGTAACAAGGAAACCTAGGTTAATTAGCAAGCACTTGGTGACAAGAGGGTTAATTAAGATGAGGCATTGATAGGGTTAAACAGGTGAGACAGACCACATTGGGTGAGGAATGTGTTGAGGTTATCCTCATTTGCAACTGTAAACATTTTACCTGCCTGAAGTGAGGGCCACTAAGCACTGAGGCCCTGAGTGAGGGACCCTTGTCGGAAATCCGACACATTACATACTTATATACTAACTTGTAACCGTCATAAGATGTTGTTAATTTACTATTTTATTTTTTTTATTTTATAAATTTAATGGACGACGCCATCTAGTGAGGACGGGATATACCGGCCACAGGGGCTGGATTCCCGTCTTAATCAGCTCGTGACATAGCCGCTGCTGACCTCTGGTGAGGTGGCGCTTAGACAGCAACGCCATCTATGGAGTGGATAGGTGGACGTTTGTGTCTAAGCCTGTAAGTGAGGTGCCCTAGAGTGTAACCAGTACTAATGACGTGTCTGATTACAGAGTCGACCTGGGACTGCTGTATTCGACGATGGGGCAGTCTACCCAAGGCAGCCATAGTCTCTCCACGAGTTTGCTCTGAGGAAGCTGTGAGTCACCCCTGGACAGGCACTGTTGAGTGTGTTAGCCTGCCTGTGACGTGGCAGTACCAGGAATCGTCGTACCCGGGAGTTGGCTGGTGGAAGACTAGCCACTGGGGTGTTGAGGGAGGAGAGTGATCAGCGGAATCACACGAGGCTCCTGCCTAGGGCTCGCAACCCTAGTATCGGTCGTGGAGTGGCCTACACAGCGGAGCTGATCGAAACCTGCCAGCTACAGGCTGGATTTGTGGTTGAAGGCCTCCACGACGGTGCACCCAGTGGGACTGTGATTTGGCTGCCCTGTGGCCAGGGTAGATTCGCCGAGAGAATCAGAGTATTCATCATGGGCCACGACGAAGAGAACCAGGGCTACTCATCTTGAGCACCGTGGAGCATCCTGTGTCTTCAGAGGAAGACTAATTTGTATATAATAAGTGTAGTTATAGCAACCCCGCATGTGACTGTGATATATTTATGGTGGTGGTAGCAATATATATACAAAAGCAGTGCATTTGTATCCCTTACCCTTTAATTTAATTTGCGTTACGGAACGTACCCCTTGAAAGCCACTACTAGCTTGGGGCCGGATACCCAAACTCTAATAACATCAGAGAAGAACCCAGTTGCGACCCAATAGGGCCGTAACAACACAGTAGTTCACTTTAGTAGTTTATTGAGTAAAGGCAACAAGGTATATATGTGGCCGCCGAGGTCCTACCTAACTCTGGTCTCGTGAGATACTGAACTTGTCTCCAGAGCAGTTACTACCAGCTCTGTTGGGAATGATGTCAGTGGCCTACTTCACTGTGATTGGGTATATCCCAACCGTCGTACAATTTGAGTACAAACACTCTGAGTGATGGCTACTGACCACTGAGAGAGGAGCCACTGTCCACTGAGTGAGTGCCACTGTCCACTGTGGCGCTGAGTGAGTGCCACTGTCCACTGTGGCGCTGAGTGAGTGGCACTGAGTGAGTGCCACTGTCCACTGTGGCGCTGAGTGAGTGCCACTGTCCACTGTGGCGCTGAGTGAATGCCACTGTCCACTGTGGCGCTGAATGAGTGCCACTGTCTACTGTGGCGCTGAGTGAGGGCCACTGTCCACTGAGTGAGGGTCACTGATCACTGTGGCACTGAGTGAGGACCACTGTCCACTGTGGCACTGAGTGAGGGCCACTGTCCACTGTGGCACTGAGTAAGGGCCACTGTGGGACTGAGTGAGGGCCACTGTGGGACTGAGTGAGGGCCACAGTGGGACTGACTGAGGGCCACTGATCACTGTGGCACTGAGTGAGTGCCACTGTGGCACTGAGTGAGGGGCCACTGTCCACTGTGACACTAAGTGAGGGCCACTGTGGCACTGAGCGAGGGCCACAGATCACTGTGGCACTGAGTGAGGGCCACTGATCACTGTGGCACTGAGTGAGTGGCACTGAGTGCCACTGTCCTCTGTGGCACTGAGTGAGTGCCACTGTCCACTGAGTGAGTGCCACCGTCCACTGTGGCACTGAGTGAGGGCCACTGTGGCACTGAGTGAGGGCTACTGTGGCACTGAGTGAGTGCCACTGTCTACTGTGGCACTGAGTGAGTGCCACTGTCTACTGTGACACTGAGTGAGGGCCACTGTGGCACTGAGTGAGTGCCACTGTCCACTGTGGCACTGAGTAAGGGCCACAGTGGCACTGAGTGAGTGCCACTGTCCACTGTGGCATTGAGTGAGGGCCACTATCCACTGTGGCACTGAGTGAGTGCCACTGTCCACTGTGGCACTGAGTGAGGGCCACTGTGGCACTGAGTGAGGGTCACTGTGGCACTGAGTGAGTGCCACTGTGGCATTGAGTGAGGGCCACTGTCCACTGTGGCACTGAGTGAGTGCCACTGTGGCACTGAGTGAGGGCCACTGTCCACTGTGGCACTGAGTGAGGGCCACTGTCCACTGTGGCACTGAGTTAGGGCCACTGTCCACTGTGGCACTGAGTGAGGGCCACTGTGGCACTGAGTGAGGGCCACTGTGGCACTGAGTGAGTGCCACTGTCCACTGTGACACTGAGTGAGGGCCACTGTGGCACTGAATGAGTGCCACTGTCCACTGTGGCACTGAGTGAGGGCCACTGTCCACTGTGGCACTGAGTGAGTGCCACTGTGGCACTGAGTGAGTGCCACTATCTACTGTGGCACTGAGTAAGTGCCACTGTCCACTGTGGCACTGAGTGAGTGCCACTGTCCCCTGTGGCATTGAGTGAGTGCCAATGTCCACTGTAGCACTGAGTGAGTGCCACTGCCCACTGTGGCACTGAGTGAGGGCCACTGTGGCACTGAGTGAGTGCCACTGTCCCCTGTGGCATTGAGTGAGTAACAATGTCCACTGTGGCACTGAGTGAGTGCCACTGTCCACTGTGGCACTGAGTGAGGGCCACTGTCCTCTGTGGCACTGAGTGAGTGCCACTGTACACTGTGGCACTGAGTGAGGGCCACTGTCCACTGTTGTACTGAGTGAGTGCCACTGTCCACTGTGACACTGAGTGAGTGCCACTGTCCACTGTGGCACTGAGTGAGTGCCACTGTCCACTGTGGCACTGAGTGAGGGCCACTGTGACACTGAGTGAGTGCCACTGACCACTGTGGCACTGAGTGAGGGCCACTGACCACTGTGGCACTGAGTGAGGGCCACTGACCACTGTGGCACTGAGAGGTATGAGCTACGAGGAAAGACTACCGGAACTTAACCTCACGTCTCTGGAAGAAAGAAGAGATAGGAGAGACATGGTCACTATATACAAGATTCTCAGAAGCAATGGCTGGGTTGATGAAGACAATTTAACATAAGGGGCTCACACTCACAAGGGGACACAGGTGGAAACTGAGTACCCAGATGAGCCATAGAGATATTAGAAAGAACATTTTTAGTGTCAGAGTAGTTAACAAATGGAATGCACTAGGAAGTGATGTGGTGGAGGCTGACTCCATACACAGATTCAAATATAGATATGATAGAGCCCAGTAGGCTTAGGAATCTGTACACCAGTTGATTGACGGGACCAAAGAGCCGAAGCTCAACCCCCACAAGGAGAAGACGACGAGTACCAAGGAGAGGTACCAGCAGGGATCAGTTACATCAGCAAGCGGCCACAGTGAGGTCCTCCCAGCTGACTTTCTCCCTCGCAGCCGCTATATCCGCCCCCTGGGTCCCGCCTCCCCGAGTCCTCCTTTACTGGCTTGTGTCATAAGTGTGTCACATAAGTGTCACAAGTGTGTCACATGTGTCACAAATGTCACCAGTGTGTCACATGTCTGTTACACACTGGAATATTTCTGGCACATTTCTGACCTTCTAGGGTGTGCTAGAAAGTTCATATTTTACATACCTATTAAAACCGGTGCTAAAACTTCTAAGCTTCACATTGTTATATTCAGTGGTGTAATTCCTTCTTTATAAGGATATTGGCAATCGTGTCACTCCCGGATAATTTGGACTTATTTTTTTCGTGCGGGCAGGAAGGCCAAGCCTGCCATTGATGGGGAGGGGAGGAGGGGGGAGGTGCTGGGGTGGTGACATTCATGGTTGTATGCGGCCACAACTCCCCACGGGGCATGGTAGAGAGAGGGGCGTCTCCCTCCCGACGCATCATAATTGTGAACCAGTTGGACTTGAGGATAGCCTGGGGAGGTGTGTGTGCGTGTGTGTGTGTGTGTGTGTGTGTGTGTGTGTGTGTGTGTGTGTGTGTGTGTGTGTGTGTGTGTGTGTGTGTGTGTGTGTGTGTGTGTGTGTGTGTGTGTGTGTGTGTGTGTGTGTGTGTGTTGGAACTCCAGAAACAAGCTACAGCCAAATTCCCAACAAATACTGCGTCCATCTAGTTTCCACTAACCACTGAGGCCACATGAATGCATTGAATACGGGACTATTATGCCAGTGCTTTAACTGCTCCGTCAACTGACTGACAGACATAACTGATATTCTCCTCTTTCTCTAACTTTCAGACGAATTTCTTGTGGCTGGCGAAGTCTTTCTGACAATCAAGAAAGTTGCAATTTGCCCAATGGTCTTTCTCTCCTGTTTGAGTGCAGTTAATAAAGTTAATTTAATAAAGTAAATAAACTTCATAATATATATAGTTAATGAAGTAAGATTTCCCTGCCGCTGATTGCCAGTTGATGCTTGGAGATGAAATTTAACAGTTCTAGCAGTCTCAGGAGCCTCATTTGGGTCAGACCCTTGTGCTTCTTGGCTCTTCTCATGTCACTGTTATTTGGGTCAGTTTTGTTCTCGTAGAAGACTTGATATCGGTACAAGGCATCCGCGCGGCCGTTATCCTGCTAATGAGGAGCTCAAGCGTAGGATTGAGGGCAAGTATGACTGCCCCTAAGTGCTTCCCCTCTGGCGTGTGGCAGCCCGACCTCCTAAGTTATCCCAGTGTAGAGTGAGTGACTGTGAGTGAGACAGGGGCCAGACTGTGTGAGTGAGACAGAGACCAGACTGTGTGAGTGAGACAGAGACCAGACTGTGTGAGTGAGACAGGGACCAGACTGTGTGAGTGAGACAGAGACCAGACTGTGTGAGTGAGACAGGGACCAGACTGTGTGAGTGAGACAGGGACCAGACTGTGTGAGTGAGACAGGGACCAGACTGTGTGAGTGAGACAGAGACCAGACTGTGTTAGTGAGACAGGGACCAGACTGTGTTAGTGAGACAGGGACCAGACTGTGTGAGTGAGACAGAGACCAGACTGTGTGAGTGAGACAGGGACCAGACTGTGTGAGTGAGACAGAGACCAGACTGTGTTAGTGAGACAGAGACCAGACTGTGTGAGTGAGACAGAGACAAGACTGTGTGAGACAGGGGCCAGACTGTGTGAGTGAGACAGAGAACAGACTGTGTGAGTGAGACAGAGACCAGACTGTGTGAGTGAGACACGGACCAGACTGTGTGAGTGAGACAGGGGCCAGACTGTGTGAGTGAGACAGGGACCAGACAGTGTGAGTGAGACAGAGACCAGACTGTGTGAGTGAGACAGGGGCCAGACTGTGTGAGTGAGACACGGACCAGACTGTGTGAGTGAGACACGGACCAGACTGTGTGAGTGAGACACGGATCAGACTGTGTGAGTGAGACACGGACCAGACTGTGTGAGTGAGACAGGGGCCAGACTGTGTGAGTGAGACAGGGACCAGACTGTGTGAGTGAGACAGAGACCAGACTGTGTGAGTGAGACAGAGACCAGACTGTGTGAGTGAGACACGGACCAGACTGTGTGAGTGAGACACGGACCAGACTGTGTGAGTGAGACAGCGGCCAGACTGTGTGAGTGAGACAGGGGCCAGACTGTGTGAGTGAGACAGAGACCAGACTGTGTGAGTGAGACACGGACCAGACTGTGTGAGTGAGAGTGGTGGGGAATGTGTGTCAGGAGGGCCCTAGACACTCCAGCCTGGGAATAACAATGAGCGCCGACCCTTAATACCGGACTCTCGCTCGTCTCGACCACAGTGATAAGTGGACACAACAACAACACAGTTGGTCTCTTATAGTAACCTCTTGTCTCTCTTCCTATTCTTCTCTCTCTCTCTCACTCTCTCTCTCTCTCTCACTCTCTCTCTCTCCCTCTCCCTCTCCCTCTCTCTCTCTCTCTCTCTCTCTCTCTCTCTCTCTCTCTCTCTCTCTCTCTCTCTCTCTCTCTCTCTCTCTCTCTCTCTCTCTCTCTCTCTCTCTCTCTCTCTCTCTCTCTCTCTCTTCTCTCTCTCTCTCTCTCTCTCTCTCTCTCTCTCTCTCTCTCTCTCTCTCTCTCTCTCTCTCTCTCTCTCTCTCTCTCTCTCTCTCTCTCTCTCTCTCTCTCTCTCTCTCTCTCTCTTTCTCTCTCTCTCTCTCTCTCTCTCTCTCGGTTGTTGTGTCTCTCTCTCTCTCTCTCTCTCTGTCTAACTGTCTGTTTGTCTGTCTGTCTGTACTCACCTAATTCACCTAATTGTGCTTGCGGGGGTTGAGCTTTAGGTCTTTGGTCCCGCCTCTCAACCGTCAATCAACTGGTGTACAGGTTCCTGAGCCTATTGGGCTCTATCATATCTACACTTGAAACTGTGTATGGAGTCAGCCTCCACCATATCACTTCCTAATCCATATCATTTGTCAACCACTCTGACACTAAAAAAGTTCTTTCTAATATCTCTGTGGCTCATTTGGGCACTCAGTTTCCACCTGTGTCCCCTAGTGCGTGTGCCCCTTGTGTTAAATAGCCTATCTTTATCAACCCTGTCGATTCCCTTGAGAACCTTGAATGTGGTGATCATGTCCCCCCTAACTCTTCTGTCTTCCAACGAAGTGAGGTTCAATTCCCGTAGTCTCTCCTCGTAGCTCATACCTCTCAGCTCGGGTACTAGTCTGGTGGCAAACCTTTGAACCTTTTCCAGTTTAGTCTTATGCTTGACTAGATATGGACTCCATGCTGGAGCCGCATACTCCAGGATTGGTCTGACATATGTGGTATATAATGTTCTGAAAGATTCCTTACACAAGTTTCTAAAGGCCGTTCTTATGTTAGCCAACCTGGCATATGCTGCTGATGTTATCCTCTTGATATGAGCTTCAGGGGACAGGTCTGGCATGATATCAACCCCCAGGTCTTTCTCTCTCTCCGACTCTTGAAGTATTTCATCTCCCAAGTGATACCTTGTATCTGGTCTCCTGCTTCCTACTCCTATCTTCATTACATTACATTTGCTTGGGTTAAACTCTAACATCCATTTGTTCGACCATTCCTGCAGCTTGTCCAGCTTGTCACACACACACACACACTGTGTGTGTGTGTGTGTGTGTGTGTGTGTGTGTGTGTGTGTGTGTGTGTGTGTGTGTGTGTGTGTGTGTGTGAGTGTGTGTGTGTGTGTGTGTGTGTGTGTGTGTGTGTAGTGATAAAAGAGGGTGAGGTGTGGGGGGGGGGATGTACCCTGACGCTCACATCACAGCTGGACTTCTCCACCATTACAACAGTTCAGAGTTTCACTTATTAATTCGGACATTTTAGGTTATTCGCTGCACATAATGTGAGTCTTTCTCCCTCTCTCTCTGCCTGGTGCGTCTGCCCTCCGGCAGCCACCCTGGCTGCTGCTGCAACACTCTCCTCCAACATGTAAACCTCATATTAGCTCTCATAAGTGGGACTAATGGAGAACTTTCTGATGAAATAATCCCCATCAAATACGGTGAAAGATGTCAGAACGACCAAGAGTTCCGCAGTTACATTTTTTCTCGTGACATAATTGTAATGAAATTGAGATTTTTCACCTGTATATAGGAAAGAAATATATTTTGGTGTTTGGGAAAATTTAATGTTTGAACGTTGGGAAAGTGTTTAAATAAGTATTAACAAACAATACCTGAGAAAACATCTGACTGTGATCGCTTGAGCGCCTGAACGGCCAAGGTAATTGAAAGGAAAATGAATCCATCGTTGTACCATATCGCATGTTGACACTGATTAATATTTTGAGTCAAACTGGACAGAAAGGAGAGACAGTTTATTGTGAGTGGTTTTCAGTATTGGTGAATATAATTTCTCTAAATTTGGCATATGTCAAATCCGTAGAAGTGCAGGATCTTTCTATATTATTGGAGCATCGATGATTAAATATATATTAAAAATACGGTTAATTGTTGCTTTGACAAATTTTCTAGACCCATTCAGCTCATATGACTTACAATTTATATCTAAAACAAAATTGTAAATGACAACTAACCTTCAGTTACTATTTCGTAGACCCAAATTCTTTGAGAAGTGAGTATGGAGCGTTTATGATGGAGTGTTAACCTGCCAGGAAGTACACTTAGGTGTCCACTCCGCTAGCCTCCGCGGCCCCGCGAAGGGGAGGGTCTACCTAGGTAACAAAGCAGTCGGGTTTCACTAAGTAGGAAGACACCCTCCACCACTCAAGTGGAGGCGAAGACACCCTCCACTACTCAAGTGGAGGCGATGACACCCTCCACCACTCAAGTGGAGGCGAAGACACCCTCCACCACTCAAGTGGAGGCGAGGACACCCTCCACCACTCAAGTGGAGGCGAAGACACCCTCCACCACTCAAGTGGAGGCGAAGACACCCTCCACCACTCAAGTGGAGGCGAAGACACCCTCCACCACTCAAGTGGAGACAAAGACAGTCACACGTGACACAGACATGCAAGTTTTACCTACAATTCACTCAATTCCGGTGAAGGTAAAACATCTATGTTGCTCGTCCAGGGAGCCACACGCACAATCATTGTGCAACAATCAACTGCACTGCAACTCAGGTTAACAATGGCACAAAATATGCTTGTAAAGAAATTGTTTAAGTCTTGAGTCGGTAAGAAAGCATTACAATGTTTGAATTAATTCGTTGTCAAAATCTTGAGGGAGTCAGCATGTAAGATTTTAATTATTTACTGTTATTAGTCTGATTATTATTATTGTGTTATTTCTTTATTTATTGTTATTACTTTTATTGTTAGTATTATTGTTGTTGTTATTACTGTTATTGTTGTTACTGTTATTACTGTTACTGTTATTGTTATTACCGTTTTTGTTATTACTGGTATTGTGATTATTGTTATTGTTATTACTGTTACTGTTATTACTGTTATTACTGTTACTGTTATTGTTATTACTGTTACTGTTATTACTGTTATTGTTATTACTGTTGTTGTTGCTACTGTTATTGTTATTACTGTTATTATTGTTATTGTTATTAGACAGAACGTTTTGTGCCAGAGATAAGGGGAACAAGTTAAGGGTTTGCTATCCGGGAGCTGGAATTGGTGATATTGTTGGCAACATGAATGATATTATGATGGTAAATGGGAACAAACCCATTATTTGTATTAGTGCAGGGGGTAATGATGTTGGACGAGTTAGGAGTGAGGAACTAATACAGAGATTCAGGACAGCCATTGAATTAGTTATTAGCAAGGGAGGAATCCCGATCATATGTGGCATTCTTCCAAGAAAGGGAGTGGGAAATGAATGGATGTCGAGGGCACTTGGTGTCAATTGCCGGCTGGAAAGATATTGCAAATTAAATGCAATATCTTTCATAGACAACTGGGAACACTTCTATGGAAGAAATGAAATGTATGCTCGTGATGGGGTGCATCTATCGAGGGCTGGGGTTGTTGCTGTTGCGAACACATTGGAACCAGTGGTTAGAGGCGTTTGTCTGGGTTTAAACTGTTAGTAGATAGTGGTATGGGAATTGATTTGGAGGAAGGAGGTAATAAAAGTGTTTGTGAGAGAAAGGAATTGGCAAAATGATCAGGGGGAAAGAGAAGGGCCTCAAAATAACAATTCACTTAGGGTATATTACACTAACAGTAGAAGTCTAAGAAATAAAATAAACGAATTAAATGCTCTTGTCTGCACATAAAAAATAGATATTATTGCACTTATCGAAACGTGGATGAATGTAGAAAATAGAGAACTGTTTGCTGAATATCAAATAAATGGATTTAAACTATTTCACACAGATAGATATATTAGACGAGGAGGGGGAGTAGCCATATATGTTAGGGACAATTTGAAATGTAGTCTCAAAGAGGGAATCAAAACTGAGCCACATACAGAAACTATTTGGATAGAATTAAACGAAAAAGTAAATAATATTATAATATATATAGGCCACCAAATTTAGACAAAATGGAAGCAAAGCATCTATGGGATGAAATATCTAGAGCATCTAGATCTAACAGTATTTATCTCATGGGTGACTAATTTTAGTGAAATAAACTGGTTGAACAAAAGAGGGAATAATGAAGCAGAAGATTTTTTAGAATTAATTGACGATTGCTTTCTTACGTAACACATTAAGGAACCAACGCGGGAAAATAATATTTTAGATTTAGTGTTAACTAACAGGGAAACACAAATTAAGGACATCGAAATAGGGAGTGAGCAAGGGAACAGTGATCATAAAGAAATCAGATTTAGCATAGAATGGAATAGATCTGTAGGAGAAAATTCTGTTAAAGTGCCTGATTTTCGAAAAGCTGATTTCAATAGCCTAAGAAATTTTTGGGGTTAAATAGATTGGAAAGTCTTGGGTATGGAGTGTGGGCCGGTCTTGGAGCTAGACGTGAACCCAGCGATAGGTGAAGTAAAAGGGGTTTTCGATGTGGATTCAAAACATAACCTATTTAAAAATATTCTAAGCAAAGCCCAGGAACGTAGTATACCATATAAATTGAATAGATCGAATACTAATGATCCAAAGTGGATAACAAAGAATCTGGAGAACCTTATAGGTAAAAAAGAGAGCGTGGTACAAAAAGATTAAGAATGGGGAAGTCAGTTTAGAACAGGAATTCGTACAACTGGTTAGAACTACTAAAAATAAGAGATAAGGAAAGCAAAAAGAAACTATGAAGTTCGCATAGCAGAGCAAGCAATGTCAAATCCTAAAGGTTTTTTCCAGTTATATCGAACTAAGACCAGGGAAAGGATAGGTCCATTAAAAACTGAGACAGGTCAAATAACAGATAATGATGAAGAGATGAGTAGTATTTTTAATAAATATTTTATACCTGTATTTACTAAAGAGGAACTTAACAATATGCCTTCAGCCGAACAAGTCTATGTGGGTGGGGACGAGGACAGGTTGACTAGTTTAGCAGTTACCAGGGAGGATGTAATTAAACAAATAGTTAAACTCAAACCAAACAAATCCCCAGGGCCGGATGAAGTGTTTGCCAGGGTGCTTAAAGAATGCAAAGAGGAGCTTTGCGAGCCACTGTCTACCATATTTAGTAAATCAATAGAGTCAGGCAGAGTGCCAGAGTCATGGAAGGTTGCTAATGTGGTACCAATTTTTAAGAAAGGAGATAGATCACTTGCGTCAAACTATCGGCCAATTAGCTTAACGTCTATTGTGGGAAAGTTACTTTAATCGATAACTGCAAATAAAATTCGTCTTCATCTTCAAAAACATAAATTAATAAATGAGTCGCAACATTGTTTTACAAATGGCAGTTCATGTTTAACAAATGTTATCTTTTTATTCCAGCATAGTTGAGGCAGTTGATAGTGGTAAGGATTGTGATGTTGTGTACCTTGACTTTAGCAAAGCTTTTGATACAGTGCCACATGAAAGACTGATTAAGAAGATAGAGGCTCATGGTATTGGGGGTGCTATATTAAGTTGGATTAGGGTATGGCTATACCAAAGGAAACAGAGAGTTAGTATAAATGGGGTTAAGTCAAAGTGGGAAAATGTGTAAGTGGAGTGCCTCAGGGCTCTGGCCTGGGACCTCTGTTGTTTATAATATATATAAATGATTTAGATTCAGGTTTGAGTAGCAACATTTGCAAATTTGCAGATGATACAAAAATCGGTAGGGAAACTAACACGGACGAAGACTCGCTATCACTTCAACTTTATCTAAATAGGGTTTTAAAATGGTCAAAGGATTGGCAGATGCAGTTTAATGCTGATAAATGTAAAGTTTTGAGGCTAGGTAATGATGATAGAGTTAGTCGGTAGTGGCTTTCAAGGAGTAGGCTTGGTAATGCAAGTAAAATAACATTGGGGGAGTTGAAAGGAATACGACACTTCATCCTGTATCAATATATTCACATATTATCACTTTCCTATCATCTTAAATAGAATCATAAACGAAGTATTACTACACTGATATATACACATGTGTCGCTCTCATAGAACATTAAGCGCTCCTCGATGCTTATGCAATGCAGCCTTGTCAACTTCCGTGTTTCCTCAACACACAGTACCGTCCTCAACCAGTACTGGGAAACACCAACGAGTCTACCCTAGCTACGGGCCAGCCTATCTACAGTCTCACTAGGTGCTCCTTGTGAACGCCCCACAATCACTCTCCAGCCTGGTGCTGACAGAGAACATCAGCCTCGCGCTGCTGGGCCTCTTCACGAACAAATACAAGGGTAGCGAACCCCCTGGCAGGAGCTTCTTGCAACTAACTAGTTACACTCCTCCTTAGCCACTACAGGTACAGTGACAACAGTGAAGAAGACCATCCACTACAGGTACAGTGACAACAGTGAAGGAGACCATCCACTACAGGTACAGTGACAACAGTGAAGGAGACCATCCACTACAGGTACAGTGACAACAGTGAAGAAGACCATCCACTACAGGTACAGTGACAACAGTGAAGGAGACCATCCACTACAGGTACAGTGACAACAGTGAAGGAGACCATCCACTACAGGCACAGTGACAACAGTGAAGGAGACCATCCACTACAGGTACAGTGACAACAGTGAAGAAGACCATCCACTACAGGTACAGTGACAACAGTGAAGGAGACCATCCACTACAGGTACAGTGACAACAGTGAAGGAGACCATCCACTACAGGTACAGTGACAACAGTGAAGAAGACCATTCACTACAGGTACAGTGACAACAGTGAAGAAGACAGCAGTCCTTCTGCTATGGTTACGGTAAACTGAGTCTCAATTCACAGTTCCCAGACGTTATCAAGGAAAATTACCAAGATTCTCCCCCAATGACCCAGTCACTCAGGCGATAACTGAAACAGTTTTGAGAAACTGGAAGTGTGCAAGCACAGAGAGGCCCAGCTGGTAGGCCTAGAGCATGACGATCAACTTGCAGAAGTTCACATTGTAGTTTATGTAAACCTGCTGAACAATCCACCTGCCTAACAGGCCGAAAACTGCAAATACGACGTTCAACAATGGATTAAGTGCTTCAGAAAACCGAACTTCACGCATGATTGGGAATATTTAGAAAGGGATCATCTATGGCCTTTGATGTTGGTGATGACGTAGAAGTTGACTGATTGATGAGTAACTGAAGTGTTTACTGAACTGTGGCCGTCTAATTAATTACAACAAAGTTGTCTTGAGTTGTATAATGGGCATATAATGGGGTGAATAATTTGTGGGCAACCTGAGAGCTTCAGGATTATCGTTACAAAACAACGAATCTTGGTCGTACAGTTTCGTATAACGGAACCACGGACAAAACTAGATTATTATTTTAAAGTTTCTTTCAATTTACAATAAATTTCAGTTTGCTATAAAAAGCAATAGAAGTAAAAATCTGTTAAATGTTGTAAAACGCTTTTAGTGTTAACTTTTGGGCTGCTTTTGTAGCTGTTGTTCACGCTTTTGTTTGTGTTAGTAATTAACTTCCACAGTGTAAGATTAAAGCTGGACTGCCTCGCCTCTGGCCGATAAGGAGAAGGGAGGAATGGGTGATGGGAGAGAGTAGGAGTGAAGGGGAGATAGGGGAAGTGATGGGCGGGCCTGATAGAGGAAGAGAGACTAGGTTATGGGGATGAGAGTTGTGGTGGGGGAAGGAGTGGGGATGAGTGAGGGTGCAGGGAGGGGTAGCGAGGGGGTGGAGACAAGCCAGGGAGCTCCACACTTTCCCTAAAAGTATCCAACAAGTTATTTGGGTCCCACAACGTTGAATTCCAGGTGACTTCCTCCCAATCTTCTTGTTTGTTTCTCTCTCTCTCTCTCTCTCTCTCTCTCTCTCTCTCTCTCTCTCTCTCTCTCTCTCTCTCTCTCTCTCTCTCTCTCTCTCTCACTTTCCGGGGAAACTTGAGCTCACGCAGTGGCCTGTCAGGCTCCACACAAAGACACCTGCTTATCCTCCTCCACCTGAGGCCACCACCATACAGAGTTCCACACAGGTACGATGACCACTAGGTTTCAGGTCATCTCCAAATCTTCACAAATACCGAGAAGTAACATGCATCCCACCCTTGGCAGCTTCCTCACCAGATATGCACTGTAGCCGTCACTCAAACACTTCATCTTGAGCCGTATTCTTCAATATTTCTAAGACAGTGAAACCCACGTCCTCCTCTGAAGACTGTGGCAACTCTAGTGGCATTACGTTGACCGCTAGCGTCACATAACGTCACAAATTGTCGACATTCTATCGCCACTAACATTGACAAGATGCTCATTCTCTGCCGGTATTATTAAATTACTCACTGACGTTTATGTGTATATGTTTATGCATATATGCGTATATTACTCCTACTGACCTCATAATTTATGGTCAGGTAAGCAGAATAACTCTCACCAGGTAGACTTGTTTCTCCAGGCTACCTGTGGTCTTAACACCTGTCCACACCACCACCACCCTGCCCACACCACCACCACCCTGCCCACACTATCACCACCCTGCCCACACCATCACCACCCTGCCCACACTATCACCACCCTGCCCACACCATCACCAACCTGCCCACACTATCACCACCCTGCCCACACCACCACCACCCTGCCCACACCACCACCACCCTGCCCACACTATCACCACCCTGCCCACACCATCACCACCCTGCCCACACTATCACCACCCTACACTACAGGTACAAGTTCTTCTAATGTCTCTACTGCTCATTTGAGTACTCAATTTTCCTTATTGCGTGTGTTATGTTGTTAGATAAACTGTCTTTATCTAACCTATCAATTTCTCTGAGAATCTTGTATGTGGTAATCACGTCTCCCCTTAGACTCTGCTCGTAGCTCATACCCCTCTGGGCACAAGTCTGGTGGCATACCTCTGAACCTTGGCTCATCAATCAATCAATTTGAACCTTCTAAATTTAGTATTGTGCTTGACAAGATACGAACTCAATGGTAGAGCTGCATATTCAAGGATTGGTCTGACATACGTGGTATACAAGGTCCTGAAAGATTCCTTACACAAGTTTTTTTTTTTTTTTTTTTGAGATATATACAAGAGTTGTTACATTCTCGTACAGCCACTAGTACGCGTAGCGTTTCGGGCAAGTCCTTAATCCTATGGTCCCTGGAATACGATCCCCTTTCTAAAGGCCGTTCTTTAGAAACTTGCGGTGTATACATATGGGTTCTTGCCGACATATACACACCAGCAGCATGATTCATTACCGGGTAAACTTGACTAATACATCAATACTCCTTCACGTACTTGAGTATTAACTGCGAACGACAACACTACGAGAGGGACTCTTAACGGGATCGGTTTTCTCCGGAGAAAGACTTCCTCCAAGCCGATGTATCACAATCTTCGGTAAATTTTATTGCTTGGTTTTGCTTGAGTGAGAAATATATAATCATGTATTCGGCGCACGAGCGTGAGACGTTGTGAGAAAGTTGAGGGTGAGGCAGGATGATGGTCTGTGTGGGGCCCCTTCCTGCTGCTGCTGCTGCTGCTGCTGCTACTCTCTCTCTCTCTCTCTCTCTCTCTCTCTCTCTCTCTCTCTCTCTCTCTCTCTCTCTCTCTCTCTCTCTCTCTCTCTCTCTCTCTCTCTCTCTCTCTCTCTCTCTCTCTCTCTCTCTCAAATGAAATTCCTATATATTTTGTAGGCTTGATCAGTCCAGATGCCTGTCAGTCCAGGAGTGACTATAGTCACTGATGGAGTGTTGTTCTTGAGAGAGGTACACCCGGCATGAGGCTGTTGACGCCTGAACGTCTTGAGTTCCTATCGCCAGCTTCCGGCTGCCCACCATGTTGGGTCCGTTGGACAACCTCGAGAACATTGATCCCTCCAGTATTGAAGGCTCTCGTGTAGTGATCCCTACAACCAGAATGGTGTTCCAACGTCGTTCGGAAATGTACTGACATCTCCAACCTTCTTGCGTAGTGTTCACGTTGTTCGGAATTCTGTTGAATGAAGGGAGGCCGGGCAGGAGAGCGGTGCAAATTCAAGATGGAAGCGAACGTGTCAGGTTTTGCAACCGCTGCTGTCAAGAAAATGCGAGATACTTCATAGGGCTGTAAGTTTCTTGGCTGCCTTGCTTGCCAAGTTTACCACGTAGCTTTTCTTGATCACGGGAAAGTCAAATTTCTTTCCCAATATATCATCTTCAATCAATGAACAATAGGTTTTTGCCACATTTAAATGCCGGTCCAAATGTGCAATATCATGCTGCCTCATCATGGCCTCGGGTGCTCAGTTGCTCCCAGGCAGATATTGCTGAAAGTGTGTGATTACTGACACTTGTAGCAGTAGGCATGTCTTATCTTGCCCACGAATAGAGGCTAGAATCCTCAGTATTATCCCTGAGCTTTACGAGTGAGTGCTGAATGGATAGCACTTACGGGTCGTAGTCCTTATGACCTGGGTTCGATTCCCGGTGGAGGCAGAACAACTACCTGAGCTTCCCAATCAAGTAACTCGTTGAACTAGACACAACAAAAGGCTAAGCAGACTATTCAGCGACACGTTGGCAGTAATTGGGTCATTAGGTTCTGGTCCGTTGTTACCTACTCTTATAACCCGTTGGTGAAGGTGGTAACTCGTTAGTTGGTAACGGAATGCTTAGGAACACAGACTCCACAACTACCACCTCACCACCACCACTACCATTACCACCATCACCACCACAACCACCACCACCACCACCACAACTGCCACCATCACCACCACAACTACCACCACTTCAACAAACACCATCACCATCACGACCACCATAAATACCACCCCCACTACCACAACAACCACCAATATCACAACCACCACCTCCACAGCTACCCCCACCACCGCCATTTCCATAACCACAACCACAACAGCTACCACCACCACCACCACCACAACTACCACCACCACCCCCCACCCACCACCTCACAACCCGTCCTCTTACAAATAACGTCGCTCGTATGCGCACTGAGGCTAAAAATTGCCGAACTAAAAATTAGAAACGGCTCGTGAAAGTGACGAACTGTTCCGTTTTCTGTTTTGAGTTCTCTGGCTTACAAAGTCTGTTAGGTTACGAGACGACACTTTAAATTACAACTTATCATGATGTTTTGTAACTTTAGGAGAACTTGCTGCTCTCCTAATCTTCCAGAGGACCCAAAACTTGCTGTTTTGGGTCAATTTCATTTGGAAAATAAATTTAAATTTTCTAGTACGGCAATTTTTGGCCGTAGTGCACACGAGCGAAAAGCGACGTAATTTGTAAGGTAACACTACAACTATCACCACGACAACCACCACCACCACAACTATCACCACGACAACCACCACCACCACAACTATCACCACGACATCCACCATTACCGGGAGCCGGTCGGCCGAGCGGACAGCACACTGGACTTGTGATCCTGTGGTCCTGTGTGTTCGATCCCAGGCGCCAGCGAGAAACAATGGGCAGAGTTTCTTTCACCCTATGCCCCTGTTACCTAGCAGTAAATTAGGTACCTGGGTGTTAGTCATCTGTCACGGGCTGCTTCCTGGGGCTGGAGGCCTGGTCGAGGACCGGGCCGCGGGGACACTAAAAGCCCCGAAATCATCTCAAGATAACCTCAAGAAGATCACCACAACTACCACCACAAATACCACCCTCACCACCACAACAACCACCACCACAACTACCACCACAACAACCACCATCACCACAACCACCACCACAACTACCACCACAACAACCACCACCACAACTACCACCACAACAACCACCACCACAACAACCACCACCACAACAACCACCACAACAACCATCACCACCACAACCACCACCACAACTACCACCCTCGCCACCACCACAACCACCACCACAACAACCACCACCACCACAACTACCACCACACATACCACGCCCACCACCAAATGCTGACTTTCCCCCAATAAAGTAATTAACATCAAATAATAATTCCCCAATATAATTCCTCCCCCAGAGAGAAAAACACAGAAATCTTCCCCCCCCCCCGCACGATAGCCCATCGCAGTAAGCTATCTGGTCGTCAAGAGTCTGCTAAACTAACCATTCACTTCTCAAACTAACTCTTCCCTCGAGTATTGGCGAAAGTTTAACTTCGGGAATTGGCTAAGATGATATGAGATTGATTAGTTCAAGACAATATTATGGATTGTCTGTTCCTCCGAGCGGGTGAGACTGAGTCGCTCTCACGGCGCAGTATACCACGGCCGGATATATAACCGGAATATATCAAATAGGAAGTTTCCTGTCAATATGAATTATTAGCATTTTTTTCTATATTTTAACTTGGAATTCAATTGTAGACTCGGTTTTTCCTAGTGTGGTGAGGCTTATTTCTCTGAGGTGTTCTAGTGTGGTGAGGCTTATTTCTCTGAGGTGTTCTAGTGTGGTGAGGCTTATTTCTCTGAGGTGTTCTAATGTGGTGAGGCTTATTTCTCTGAGGTGTTCTAGTGTGGTGAGGCTTATTTCTCTGAGGTGTTCTAGTGTGGTGAGGCTTATTTCTCTGAGGTGTTCTAATGTGGTGAGGCTTATTTCTCTGAGGTGTTCTAGTGTGGTGAGGCTTATTTCTCTGAGGTGTTCTAGTGTGGTGAGGCTTATTTCTCTGAGGTGTTCTAATGTGGTGAGGCTTATTTCTCTGAGGTCTTCTATGTGCTGAGGATTATTTCTCTGAGGTGTTCTAGTGTAGTGAGGCTTATTTCTCTGTGGTGTTCTTGATTGCTCAGCCCTAGTACTTCAGGGACCAGACTGTACTCACCTAGCTATGCTTTCGGGGGTTGAGCTCTGGCTCTTTGGTCCCGCCTCTCAACCGTCAGTCAACTGGTGTACAGATTCCTGAGCCTACTGGGCTCTATCATATCTACATTTGAAACTGTGTATGGAGTCAGCCTCCACTACATCACTGCCTAATGCATTCCACCTGATAACTGTACAAAGTATTCCTAATGTCCCTCAGTTCATTTGGGTGCTCAAGGTGCTTCTCCATCTCCAGCTGGAACAAAAATATATAAATATATAAAATATATATAAAACAAAAGGGAAGGGGGTGGTAGGAGAAAAGCACACAGAAACTGTATTGGAGGGGACCTACATTCCCTCTAATGCGTTTTGTGTGGTTTCCTCCGAGGCTATGGGTCCCCCTTCTTCCAGCCAGAGGTGGTAATCCCTTCCCTAAATATATAACTAAATAATATTTGACGTGTGTGGATACTTTCCAGTATTGGTGTTCCAGGAACAACTCCACAAGTGATGGTCCGCCAGGTGGTCCCACAGCTGGTAATGT
The DNA here is from genome assembly GCF_040958095.1 of Procambarus clarkii. Lineage (NCBI taxonomy): Eukaryota > Metazoa > Arthropoda > Malacostraca > Decapoda > Cambaridae > Procambarus > Procambarus clarkii. The sequence goes on along the minus strand of NC_091218.1, from coordinate 28,591,732 downwards.
TCTATGCTAACAAAAAACAAAGGAAGTGAGACATGTGGACACATAAGAGGCGTCAAGAATTACCCCGTCAATACAGAACAAGTGCAAACGTAATTATTATTTGCTGCACCGGTTATTACACAGCGACACTCACTCTTCTTCATGAGAACACAAGTGTGACTTATCACACTAGCAACACAACTCACTCTTCTTCATGAGAGCACAAGTGTGACTCATCACACAAGCACCACAACTCACTCTTCTTCATGAGAACACAAGTGTGACTCATCACACAGCAACACAACTCCAGAACAAAGGATAGAGAACAAAATTTCCAGGGCTGAACATTGCTCTTTCACAGACCATAAATTCTTTCCAGTGATGAGTGACAATGACACTTTTGACACGTCATGTTCACCAGGGATAACACTAACTGTAGCGAGTTACAGTTCTTTTGTTATTCCTGGAGAACTGTGACACAGATTCACATTTGTCACTGCATGTTCTGGTCTCTACTGAAACTCCCTACCCAACCCGTTCTCGCACTTTCGTACAGTCAATATTGACTTATTAAATAAGTGCATATGTGACATACTAATTTATTGTGAATATTTTAGTTTACCTTGAAAAGCTTCATAGAAAACACCGACCTCACCTAACCTTCTTAGTATGTTAAGATAAGCATCTTATTGCTTCTTAATTACAATTATTACGTAACCTATACCTATAATAGGTTACCTACCTTGTGTGTCTCCTTACCCAGAGTGTGTGTGTACTCATCTAGTTGTACTCACCTATTTGTGCCTGCAAGGGTCGAGTTCTAGTTGTTGGATCTCGCTTTTCTTGACTAATGCAATAACTCCTGGCATATTTCCCTATCAATCCTGCTTTTAAAGTTATGAATGGAGTTAGCCTCTACAACCTGTTTTTTTTAGGTCAATCCATTTATTCACTTCCTTTACGCTAAAGGAAGACTTTATAACATCTCTATGACGCATCTGAGTCTCAAGCTTCCATCCGTGCCCCTTTGTTTTATTGTTATTCATTGTAAGCATTTCCTCTGTTTCCACCTTGTCAATCTCTCTTAAATATTGTTTATGTCCGTATTATGTTCCCCCCTCAGACCAGGAGGCCTGGTCGACGATCGGGCCGCGGGGACGCTAAGCCCCGGAAGCACCTCAAGGTAACATCAAGGTAACCCCCTTCTCCTTTCTAACGTCGTCAAGTTTACTTCCTTCAGTCTTTCTTCCTACCTTATCCCTCGCAGCTCTGGGACGAGTCTCTTTGCAAACTTCCGCACCTTCCCGAGCTTCCTTGTGTGTTTTTTAAGATAAGGGCTCCATGATGGGGTGGCATACTCGAAGGCTGGCCTCACACAGGAGGTATATAGTGATGTAAAAAGCTTCCTTATTCAGGATTTTGAAGGATGTTCTGACATTTGCCAGAGTAGAGTATGCGGCTGACGTTATTCTATTTATATGAGCCTCAGGAGTTAGGTTTGGTGTTATGTCCACTTTTTCTCTAAACGTTATAGGGAGGTAGTTTCCCTACTTCTTGTATTGGTCTTTACGTCTCCTTGCTCCTGTTTCCATTTCCATCACCTTACACTTGCTATGTTGAACTCTAGCAGCCCTTTCTCGGACCAACTATGCAACCTTTTCAAGTCACCCTGGAGAATCTCACAATCCTCATATGTCTCAATCCTTTTTATTAGTTTTGCATCATCTGCAAACATTGACATAAAAGATTCAACTCCTGAAGTCAAGTCATTTACATAAATGAGGAATAGAATGGGTCCCAGCACTGATCCTTGAGGCACCCCGCTTGTCACTCTACACCAGTCCGACTCCTCGCCCCTTCACTGTCACTCTCTGACACCTGTCTGTCAGGTAATTCCTTACCCATGATAGGACGTTGTCGCCTACTCCCGCCTGCCTCTCAAGTTTGTAAAGTAACCTTCTGTGTGGTACTGTATCAAAGGCTGTTTGGCAGTCCAGAAATATGCAATCTGCCCATCCTTCTCTGTCTTGCCTTATTTTCGTTACCTTATCAAAAAACTCCAGGAAGTTCGTCAGGCATGATTTCCCTTCTCTAAAGCCGAGTTGTTGTTTACTTACAAACCTAATTATTTCTAGGTGTGCAACTGGTCTTAACCTTATAATTCTCTCAAGTACTTTACAGGAAATGCTTGTGAGTGACACTGGTCTGTAGTTATGTGCCTCTTCTCCTCTATAGTTAAGTGCTTTTGTATGTATGTGTGTGTGTGTGTGTGTGTGTGTGTGTGTGTGTGTGTGTGTGTGTGTGTGTGTGTGTGTACTCACCTAATTGTGCTTGCGGGGTTTGAGCTTTGTCTCTTTGGTCCCGCCTCTCAACTGTCATTCAACTGGTGTACAGATTCCTCAGCCTACTGGGCTCTATAATATCTACATTTAAAGCTGTGTATGGAGTCAGCCTCCACCACATCACTTCCTAGTGCATTCCATTTATTAACTACTCTGACACTGAAAAAAATCTTTCTAACGACTCTGTGGCTCATCTGGGTACTAAGTTTCCACCTGTGTTCCCTTGTTCGTGTTCCACCCGTGCTGAAGAGTTTGTCTTTGTCCACCCTGTCATTTCCCCTGAGAATTTTGTAGGTGGTTATCAAGTCTCCCCTTACTCTTCTGTTTTCCAGGGACGTGAGGTTCAGCTCCTTTAGCCTTTCCTTATAGCTCATATCTCTCAGTTCCGGGACGAGCCTGGTGGCATACCGCTGAATCTTCTCTAACTTTGTCTTGTGTTTAACTAGGTATGGACTCCAGGCTGGAGCTGCATATTCCAGGATTGTATGTGTGTGTATTCACCTAGTTGTGTTTGCGGGGGTTGAGCTCTTTCGGCCCTCCTCTCACCTGTCAATCAACTGTTTACTAAATACTTTTTTTCCCCACACCACACACACACACACACAAACACACCAGGAAGCAGCCCGTGACAGCTGACTAACTCCCAGGTACCTATTTAGTGCTAGGTAAAAGGGGCATTCAGGCTGAAAAAAACTTTGCCCATTTGTTTCTGCCTGGTGCGGGAATCGAACCCGCGCCACAGAATTACGAGTCCTGCGCGCTATCCACCAGGCTACTAGGCCCGTGTATTCACCTATTTGTACTCCCCTATTTGTGCTTGCGGGGGTTGAGCTTTGGCTCTTTGGTCCCGCCTCTCAACTGCCAATCAACTGGTGTACAGGTTCCTGAGCCTTCTGGGCTCTATCATATCTACATTTGAAACTGTGTATGGAGTCAGCCTCCACCACATCACTGCCTAATGCACTCCATCCGTTAACTACTCTGATACTGAAAAAGTTCTTTCTAATGTCCCTGTGGCTCATGTGGGTACTCAGTTTCCACCTGTGTCCCCTTGTTCGCGTCCCACCAGTGTTGAATAGTTTATCCTTGTTTACCCGGTCGATTCCCCTGCGGATTTTGTAGGTTGTGATCATGTCTCCCCTTACTCTTCTGTCCTCCAGGGTCGTAAAGGTGCATTTCCCTCAGCCATTCCCCGTAACTCATGCCTCTTAGTTCTGGGACTAGTCTAGTGGCATACCTTTGGACTTTTTCAAGCTTCGTCTTGTGCTTGACAAGGTACGGGCTCCATGCTGGGGCCGCATACTCCAGGACTGGTCTTACATATGTGGTGTACAATTCTTGGTCTTACGTATGTGGTGTACAATTCTTGGTCTTACATATGTGGTGTACAATTGACATAAAAGACTCAACTCCTGCAGTTAAGTCATTTAGCCTCTGATGTAGTACTGTGTTAAAGGCTTTCTGGCAATCCAAAAATATGCAGTCTGCCCTCCCTCTCTTTCCTACCTGATCGTAGAAGTCAATTAATCCTGTGAGGCATGACTTGCCATCCCTGAAACCATGCTGGTGTTGTGTCACAATGTTCTTTCGCTCCAGATGTTCCACTAGCTTTTTTCGCACAATCTTCTCCAATAACTTGCATGGTGTGCACGTTAGGGACACTGGCCTGTAGTTCAGTGCCTCCTGTCTATTCCCCCTTCATGTATATCAGGCTTCATGTATATCAGGCTTCATGTACATCAGGACTACGTTTGCCGTCTTCTAAATTTCTGGCAGTTCACCTGTTACCAGTGATTTGTCATACACCATGGAGAGTGGCAGGCACAGTGCCTCTGCTCCTTCCTTTAGTATCCATGGCGATATTCCATCCGGGCCTATAGCCTTTCTCACATCCAACTCTAACAAAATTCCCACTGGTAATCTCAAATTCCTCTAGTGGTGCCTGGTTAACTATTCCTTCTCTTATCTCTGGGACTTCTCCTTGTTCTAATGTGAAGACTTCCTGGAATTTCCTATTGAGTTCCTCGCACTCTTCTTTGTCGTTTGTAGTGAATGTCTGCCCCTATCCTCAGTTTCATTACCTGTTCCTTCACTGTTGTCTTTCTTCTGATGTGGCTGTGCAGCAATTTGGGATGAGTCTTAGCCTTGTTTGCTATGTCGTTTTCATATTGCCCTTCTGCCTCTCTTCTCACCCTGACGTATTCATTCCTGGCTCTCTGGTATCCTTCTCTGCTCTCATATGTCCTGTTATTTCTATAGTTTCTCCACGCTCTTTTAATTAGTTGCTTAGCTAGCTTACTGATTAATCCATGGGTTTATCATCTGCATTTAATTGTTTTTCCTTTTGGGCCGGGATAAACTTTTCTGCTGCCTCCTTACACTTCTTCTTCTACCCACAACCTAACTTCCGTCCGTCCGTCCGTCCCGTGGCGCAGTGGTAACACACACACCCCTGCACTTCCAGAGCCGATGTTCGTATCCTTACCGTTGATTGACTGAGTGCCAATAATTAACTGTAGGTCCAGGCTATTCTTGCGGTTGTTCTCTATGTCAAGAAACTGTCGTACTAAAGTGCCCTATCTTAACCTACCAGAGGACCAATGGACAGTAAACTGGACCGTATTTAAATTTTAGACAGCAGCGATTGAGCATTAGTTGCTAAACGACTGGTGGATAGTATTCCAGGGGAAACTAATGGGTAAGGCTTACCTTACCCATTCGTTTCTCTTCCCCATTAGAGAAGGGAAAGCTCTCAGCCTGTTAACAGGAGTAAGAGGCTGACTGTTCCTGTAACCACTTATGTAAAAATAAAATAAAATTGAGCGTGAGCTACGAGATATGATAGAAAACTAGGTTGCGAGTCAGTCAGTAAAAGCTGGAGTCCTAGAGCTAAAATTCAATCCTGCAGGCGCAAATAGGTGTATAGACACTCACTCACCTGACGCTCCGTGAGTGTTGATGGTGTGGGAGAAGCTGGTCACCCGCCCCCGTAATGTTGTCCCGCACTGTTCATCTTCTCAGGAAAATACGCGATATTGTGAGAGGTTACCTTGCTCAACGCACTTGTTACCTCACGGGCTCAACGTCCCTGCGGCCCGGTCCTCGCTCGACCAGACCTCCTGGTTGCTGGACGTATGAATCACAGCCTGGTTGATCAGGTATCCTTAGGTTCTTCCAGTCTAGAGCGCCATTTATCGAGTAGCAAAATAGGTTACCAAAGATAGGTTAGATAGTCGGTAACAAAGAGACTCGATGACCTACTCCTCTCCTGTAGTCATTCCCGTCTTTGAAAATATTAAACCAAACAAGCTATGGATTATTAGGTATATTTCAGCAGGATCCCAGGTTCGATCTCCGGAGGGGGACAGTGACGTCTTTCCTTTCACCTGATTTATCTGTTCACCTAATAGTAAATAACTGGAATATCAGCATATTATTACCAACTCATAATCACAAAGTCAATCGCTTCTAAAGAAAAATAAAACATACATTACAAATATTTTTTATTTCTACAAACAACCTTAGACTATAAACAGAAAATGATTAAGTCTAAAAATCTCATAATCAAAAGACAATTTTGTACACTACATATTTTTAGCTAGACGCAATTTGTAATTATTATTTTTATTATTTAATTCGTTTTTTAAATACTCTGAATTTAGTTTGGAAACCATTATACATTTTGATTTATAATTTTCTGTTTTCCTTTTCAAGATGTGTATAAGAGGCTACAATGTGACATGATAGTGGCCAGGATTAGTTATTTGTTTGGGTGAAGACATGCATGGCAGCCCCCTGCCGTGCCCGCACCTTGTGAGGCTATGGCAGCCCCCTGCCGTGCCCACACCTTGTGAGACTATGGCAGCCCTCTGCCGTGCCCCACACCTTGTGAGACTATGGCAGCCCCCTGCCGTGCCCACACCTTGTGAGACTATGGCAGCCCCCTGCCGTGCCCGCACCTTGTGAGGCTTTGGCAGCCCCCTGCCGTGCCCACACCTTGTGAGACTATGGCAGCCCTCTGCCGTGCCCCACACCTTGTGAGACTATGGCAGCCCCCTGCCGTGCCCACACCTTGTGAGACTATGGCAGCCCCCTGCCGTGCCCCACACCTTGTGAGACTATGGCAGCCCCCTGCCGTGCCCACACCTTGTGAGACTATGGCAGCCCCCTGCCGTCCACACACCTTGTGAGACTATGGCAGCCCCCTGCCGTCCACACACCTTGTGAGACTATGGCAGCCCCCTGCCGTGCCCACACCTTGTGAGACTATGGCAGCCCCCTGCCGTGCCCCACACCTTGTGAGACTATGGCAGCCCCCTGCCGTGCCCACACCTTGTGAGACTATGGCAGCCCCCTGCCGTGCCCCACACCTTGTGAGACTATGGCAGCCCCTATATGGTGGCGTTAATAACCCCTCCCGAAGTTGATAGGTCTGGGATTGATAGGAAATATGTTGATAGTTGATAGGCCCAACACCAAACCAATGAGTCTCTGACATGAACTTTTATGTATCAGAATCTCAATAACTTTCAGTCTGCGGATTCTAGCTGTATTCTACAGGTAATACAGCAATATAAATATTGCATCAGGTGGTATGTTCTTTATCTTAGTTGACATTTTCCGTATCAGAAGCTTCTGATTTATTATAAATGAGGTCAAAGATTTAAACCTCCTGTTCAGTATAGTAAATGAGAATGATTACTGCGATCCTAATATGGATAATGATGATTAAAATGAGGATGACTATGAATGAGGCAACAACCTCATAGAGAGAGTCGGCAATTGGTCTACCAGTGGCAGCGAACAACGTGCAGTAATTACAGCAGCCGGTATCAATACATCCGGAAGAGCCAGGTGGGCAAGAGAGGGTCCGGATACGTACTACTAATTACTCCGGCTGGAGAGAAAGTGGCCGGGAGAGACGACCTGGAGCCGCAGAGGCGTGTCCGATCTGCTGGCAACACCATCAATTGAGCATCAGAGTCCATTAGTTTCTCTAGTCTGGAGTCAAACGAGCGACCATCTCTAAATTTAATGGTCCGTCCCTTTATGATGGAACTGGCGGGAAGGGAGGCCAAGTCTTCCATTATACTAAATGGATTCCGATGAAGGGGAGAAGAGTGCTTGCGTTTTCTCCTGGGAGTTTCTTGCGCACTTATAACTCTTAAGCAACACGCGTGATTTAAGTGGGATTATCTATGACCGAAAGTCAAGAGCAGAGGGCCGCCAGAATTTCATGTTAGCACCAACAGCTCTGTGATCGGACATGCTCCTTCGTGAGCACAGAGAGCACTGTGCTCTGATGCGCTGATTTGGTGATCCATAAGAGGTAGGTCATTGTCAACTACAATACCCTGGATACTAAAACTTCTTTCACCAGGGTTATAAGAGGCTCGAACACGCGACCTCCAGCAGGAGTGGCGAGTGCTCTATGGATTGAGCCACTAGTTAGCCACAATAAGGAAGGATTTCAGAGGCACCAAACAGCTGCCCAAACTGTAACTGAGTCAGGTGGGGGCTCAGCGAGGCACTGCAATAACACTTGAAGTTAAGTCATCGGAAAAAAAAACTAACGCGCTGGCAGACGTTCGACATGATGGCTGACGCAAGTTCAAATTCAAATTTAAATTTAAATTCTTTATTCAGGAATAAAGTACATACATAGTTTATTTACAAACATAAAGTTGGATTTATAGATAGAGCTGGTACATACAGTATCTAAAGCCACTAGTACACATAGCGTTACGGGCAAAAAGTTCATTGGTGGCTCTGTCATCTGTTGTCGTCCTTCCCCTTCTCTCTCCCTCTTCCTCTCTCTCCATCTTTCTCTCTTCTTTGCTCTCTCTTTCATTTCATTTTATCTAAATAAAAATGTAATTTGCTCTCACTTTGTCAGAGTGGGAAAGCGTTGAATTATTTTTGCCACCTCGGAGGGAGCCGGCGGCTGAGCGGACAGAACACTGGACGCGTGATCCTGTGATCCCGGGTTCGATTCCGGGCGCCGGCGAGAAACAATGGGCAGAGTTTCTTTTACCCTGATGCCCCTGTTACCTAGCAGTAAATATACACCTGGGAGTTAGTCAGCTGTCACGGACTGCTTCCTGGGGGTGGAGGCCTGGTCGAGGACCGGGCCGCGGGGACACTAAAACCCCGAAATCATCTCAAGATAACCTCAAGAAGATGCACAAACGAACATTTTCATTTATTATATATATATATATATATATATATATATATATATATATATATAACTTGTGACGGTAACGCGTTGGTGTTCGGCTGTTTAAGGCTAGGGGTATGGCCTCGTCACATAGTTATAAAAAAAAATAGAAAAAACTGGAACTTCGTCTGTGGTAAGGTAAGGAGAAGACACACAAAACACAAGTAAACTTTAACAATGAAATTTTAATTACGTTAAATAAATCAAACATGAAAATAATGCACAAACAAATTCTTATATTAAATCAATGAATCAAAATAATAAGAATACTTAAATGACAAAATGAAAAGTTACGTTAAGGCAAAATAACAAGAAGTGCAACACAAAGGTAAGTGGGAGGTGCTGGAATATTGGCTTAAAGCCACCACCTCTCTCAGTACACGCTAACGTCTAGCTGGGAGGAGTGCTGGCTACGAAAGCACGGAACATTCTGAGGACTGATGTTGGGGCGACCCCAGACATCAGGTAGTATTGGGGGCGAGTACAGGTGCAGCCAGACCGGCGACCAATCAGCGGAGCCGTAGCGATCAACGGGTAGTTTGGTGGTTGGAGTTCGAACAGGTGGCTGGTTGCATACGTTTCTGCTCACCCTGGCAAGCCTTGCTGGTGCTGGTGTTGTTGTCGTTGTTGGACATTTCTTCCATAGTCTTTTTATATAATTGTGAAGACGTAATTTTGGAGGGAAGAGCAGGCTCAATCTCTTGAAGGAGATTATCGTCACAACTCTCCCCCGAAGCCTGCGGTTCTGGAAGAAGTACGTCGTTATGGGGTGGAGTAATGGATGGAGTCGCTTCTACTTCATAAACTCTGGAGAGATCATGGGCTAAGATGTTGTCAGACTCTTGGTATAGCGTGTCTCCAGGTTGAATTTCTGCAGGTAGCAAGCCCATAGTAGAAGACGTTGAGATGAGAAGTGGGCGTGCTGCAGGAGGTGTAGGGTGGTGTGGTCCGTATTGATGGTGGACCGAGCACTTTTCAGGTGTGGAGTGAAGTGCTGAAGCTTCAGGATGAGGAAGAGTAGCTCCTTGCCAATTGTTCCGTAGATCCTTGTAGCAGTAGTCGCTGACAGGTGTATTCTTCTCGCCTCGTTGCTGCATCACGACACCACCCACGTCGGTACCATTGGCGTCGACATGGAGGATGAAGGGCTTATCTGACGAGGTGAGAGTGGAATTAGAAGAGGGCATAGGAGCACGATTATTATCCTGAAAGCATTTGGGAAGATCATTAAGGATTTTGGAATTAGAAAGCGCCGACTCCTTGTCAGTGCTTTCGGGAGAAGAAGCTGGGAAGGTCTCACTGTGGATGTAGGGTTCTGTGAATGTGGAATAGTTAGTCAAGACAGTGGGAGGAGTACCATTATATTGCTTCAGGAGGTTGACGTGGCACAGCTGGGTCTTCCGCCGCCTATCTGGAGTCTCTATCACATAATTATTATTATTCCTGCACTCTTTGACGCAGTAGGGTCCTGAAAATCTGTTTTGTAAAGGTGAACCTGGGATAGGGAAATAAGCAAGGACGAAGTCTCCCGGCTTGAATTTTCTTACTTTGCTGGTCTGGTCGTAATGAGTCTTCATTCTCACCTGGGCTTTCAATAGATTATCATGGGCAAAGCGGTGGACTCTCTCTAGAATGTGCTGAAGGTTTTGAAGAAACTGGGGCACATTCTGATGCTCACTGAAGGTGGCATCTCTGAGAGAGTCTTTGAAAGCCTTAAGGGGAGTACGGCACTTACGGCCGTAGAGCATCTCATAAGGAGATACTCCTAGGGACTCATTGGGGAGACTTCTGAAAATACACATTATTAGGTCAATCTGCTTATCCCAATCCTTTGAGGTTTCACTACAAAACTTTTTCAAGAGTGCTTTGATGGTCTGATGACTACGTTCAAGAGAACCCTGTGAAGCAGGATGATAGGGGCTGGACAATACCTGTTTGATGTTGAACTCCTCCAGTGTCCTTTTGAAGAGATCACTGGTGAAGTTGGTGCCACAGTCACTTTGAATCTCCCTGGGAAATCCGTATTGAGTGAAGATCTTCAGTAGATGTTTGATAACCGTAGCAGCCGTGATGTTCTTCACTGGAACTGCTATGGGAAATCTGGTGGTAGGACACAGGATGGTTAGGATGTAGGCGTTACCTGAACTGGTCCGAGGTAAAGGACCAACACAGTCTATTATGAGTCTGTGGAAAGGTTCCGCAGGCACCTGTATGGGAATCAGTGGTGCTCTGGGAATGGAGACGTTCGGTTTGCCTGCCATCTGACATGTATGACACTGTTTTACGTACTGTTTGACGTTGTTTACCATACCTGGCCAGTAGTAGTCTTGACGAATCCCATGGTAAGTCTTGTTGAAGCCGTAGTGGGAGAATGCTCCATGGGCCAGGTGTAGAATAGTGGGCCGCAGGCTGGTGGGAATCACAAGTTGTTCGGTGTTGGCCCAATCGTCCTCCTCCTTCAGTTTACTGGGTCTATATCTGCGGTAGAGCAAGTCGTTCTCTAGGAAGAACCCAGGAATACTGTCGGGTTGAGTCTCAGCCTGGAAAAACAATGGTGTTAAAGTAAGATCTTCCCTCTGCAACTTACGGAACTCAAACTTGGTCAGATGCGGGGGTAGTTTCTGAGGGTCTTGAGGGACAGCGGTAGCAGTAGAGTCAGCTGGCTGTGGACGTGCGGCTTGTGCACGGGTGGTCACGAGAACCGGAGGAGAAACTTTATCACTCTCTTGAACCTCTGCTGGAACATACTCGAGAATAGGATTACTTGGCACAGAGTTACACACCTGGGGTTTGTCCATGACGATCAGGTTGGTCGGTTGCAGGTCTTCTGCCAAGTCGTTGCCTAGGAGAAGTTGCACTCCAGGCATGGGAAAAGGCTTTTCCCTGACGGCGACTTGGACTTCCCCGTTCACGTAGGGACAATCCAGGTGGACTCTGGCGAGAGGGTATGGAGTGGTAGCAGTGAGGTCAGTGATGAAGACTGTTTCCCCGGTGTAGACTATGTTGGGCACAGCCGACTTCAAGATGATCGATTGTAGAGCCGCTGTGTCCCTCAAGATCTTCAATTTGAAACGTCCCTCCGGATTTGAACCGTTGGCAGAGACAGTTCCAGTATACAGGTGGTTACTGAAAAGAGAAAGATCATTAACATCAACACCAACATTCATCACAGGCTTACCGGACTTAGGAGGAGTTGGTTTGGGTCGTTGTTGGTCAGTGGTTCCCTTGTATTGAGACTTACCACACTTGTCTATGGTATGTCCATAGAGTCTACAATACTTGCAGTACAGTTGTGAACCAGCTTGATCGGGGCTCACCTTCTCGTAACTGTACCACGACTTCTTACTGGAGGATGGTTCAGGTGTCAGCCGGTGGATGAGGCTGTAAGTGTCAGCCGACTTAGCACACTTCAGGTAGTCGGTTTCTTCTTTATCTGCTAAGTAGAGGCGGACAGGAGGCGGCACACGTCTCAAGAATTCTTCAACAAGCATCAGGTTGACGAGTTCTGTAAAAGTAGAGACATGTGCTGCTTCCAGCCATTTCATGAAATACCTCCGTTTCGTGTTAGCAAACTCGAGGAAGGTAGTGGTACTTGCCTTCAGGTGGTCACGGAATTTCCTTCTATAACTTTCGGTGGAAAGTAGGTAGGCGTCCAACACTGCTTGTTTCAGAGTGTAGTAGTCATTCTCAGACGCCAAAGTACTGAGTGTGACTGCAGCTCTACCTGTAAGATGGACTCTGAGAAGTGTGGCCCATTGGTCGACAGGCCAACTGAGTTGATTAGCAAGGGTTTCAAAGGTGGTAAAGAACACATCAACTTCTGCTTCTACAAAGGATGGCATTAACTTACTTGCATGTGATATATTAAAACTGACGGGAAGATTGGCAGTAGCTTGCTGGCGTTGAGTGAAGTGTGAAGTTTCCAAGGCGATTTCACGTTGACGACACTCTAGAGCCAGAGTTGCTTGTTGCTTGTCATGTTCGCGTTGCATCTCCAACTCGCGTCGTTTGGTTTCAAGCTGTACTCGTTCCCGCTCCTGGAGTGTTTCAAGCTGTACTCGTTCCCGCTCCTGGAGTAGTGCAACCTCACGTTCCTGGAGGGCGAGTCCACGTTCGTGTTCTTCTCTTCGTATGGCAGCTGCTTCTCTTTGCTGCTCACGTTCAATCTTGGCCAGCTCTAGTTTGAGTTTCAGCGTTGCCAAATCAGTTTTATCTGCAATATAGTAAGTTTCATGAGTTTCAGAGTCTATCTTACCTTGCTCTAAATAGTAATCCAGCAACAGGTTGTGTAGGTCATTTTTGTTGGCTTGGTAGGGAACTTCTAGTTGATACTCATGTGCAAGAGTTTGTAGTTCAGTCCTCTTGGCACGACTTAAAGTCCCTATTTCACCTGCTGGATTTGCACGGAAAGTTTGGAGACGAAACATGGTGAAATTAGCAAATAAAGGTACACGAATGTTCAATAATGAAATGTCAGAAACAGGACAACGTGGCAACTGGTACCTATCCTGTGTGATCTTTAACAATTAACGTTAAGCGAAAGATATTAAATGATTAAATGAAATCAAGGGCGCAGGAAATCTTGTACCCGGTACTCATGTAAGAGGATAAGGGCAAGAAAATCCTACTAACAAATGAAACAAAGTTTCGAAAACAAATGAAACAGTTAAATGCTTCAAAAGTAAAATTGGTAGTCCAAGGATGTAGGCATACCTTGCCAAGTCTCTATAGGACATAAAGCAAGTTTTTCCCACTGAATTTAATATGATACTTACAGAATTAGCGAACTTTTGTGCTCTGAAAAAATAAGCTAATTCCCTACCGTTGTATGTATCATCATCTCTGACTGACGTGTAGGGGTGCGAGGTGTCAACTGGTGACGAGAACTGCTGCTGAGGTCCCAATTCAGCAACTAAAGTTCGAGCTAGAGGAACTATGGCCCTCTTTGTCCTCCTACAGTCAGATTGCAGAAGATTGGGTACTCTTGACCCGGGGCAGACCACAGTACCAGGGTACCAATATGATGATCTGTCAGAATGAGAAATATTCAAGGGACATAGATGGTAAATACGAGTAATAACAAGGAGGGAGAGATGACCAATTAAGAGTATGACTGCGGCCTACAGTCACCACGTAATCCAAAGTTGTCTCACCTTCACTATATGTTACTCTCGTAATGCACAATACACCGCACCTTATAAAAAATGAAATTGAATGAAAAATAGTAAAGCTACGTTAACAAAGTTAAATACGCTTACCATAAATTACCACTTGGCACCAGTACCTGAGTGAAGCTCCTAGGACAGGCCCCCATATAACTTGTGACGGTAACGCGTTGGTGTTCGGCTGTTTAAGGCTAGGGGTATGGCCTCGTCACATAGTTATAAAAAAAAATAGAAAAAACTGGAACTTCGTCTGTGGTAAGGTAAGGAGAAGACACACAAAACACAAGTAAACTTTAACAATGAAATTTTAATTACGTTAAATAAATCAAACATGAAAATAATGCACAAACAAATTCTTATATTAAATCAATGAATCAAAATAATAAGAATACTTAAATGACAAAATGAAAAGTTACGTTAAGGCAAAATAACAAGAAGTGCAACACAAAGGTAAGTGGGAGGTGCTGGAATATTGGCTTAAAGCCACCACCTCTCTCAGTACACGCTAACGTCTAGCTGGGAGGAGTGCTGGCTACGAAAGCACGGAACATTCTGAGGACTGATGTTGGGGCGACCCCAGACATCAGGTAGTATTGGGGGCGAGTACAGGTGCAGCCAGACCGGCGACCAATCAGCGGAGCCGTAGCGATCAACGGGTAGTTTGGTGGTTGGAGTTCGAACAGGTGGCTGGTTGCATACGTTTCTGCTCACCCTGGCAAGCCTTGCTGGTGCTGGTGTTGTTGTCGTTGTTGGACATTTCTTCCATAGTCTTTTTATATAATTGTGAAGACGTAATTTTGGAGGGAAGAGCAGGCTCAATCTCTTGAAGGAGATTATCGTCACAATATATAAGGACAATGGCTGTGAATCAAGACTTTTGCGACACCCTGTATATATTAGTACCTGCTGTAGAGTTTGGGCTACATTATGTTAGGTGTTTAGGTTCTGTTGGCAATTATTTGTATCTGTTATTTGTACTGGGGCCTGACGGCTAAGTGTTCAGCGCCCGGGATTCGTAATCCTAAGGTTCCGGATTTGATCCCCGGCGGAGGCGGTAACAAATGAGCAGAGTTTCTTTCACCCTGATGCCCCTGCTCGCCTAGCAGTAAAATAGATACCTGGGAGTTAGACAGCTGTTACGGGCTGCTTCCTGGGGATATATAACAAAAGGGAGGCCTGGTCGAGGACCGGGCCGCGGGGACACTAATCCCCGAAATCATCTCAGGGTAACTGACGTAGGAGGGTAAATTTACTGTGGTAAATGTGTCACGAGGGTAAATTTATTTACTCACGTGCGTACATTTACAGAGATGCAATTCGAACAGAGGACGCGGGGCCAAAAAACAAACACTTCGAGAAGAGTTCGAATGTCGAGTTCGAGGTCGAATGTAAAGTTTCTCATTCATGTAGAGGAAGTGTGGCTGCTGGTGCTGCATTAACGAGCAGTTGACCTGTGTTTATGAGGACGGGCTGGTGAACACCCCGGCCCTGCCTCGCTCTGATGTGCATCTTGCTTGTTGTGTCTGGCATAGTGTAGGTCTGGCTCCTTCCTGCTCAGGTCTGCTGCCTTGTGCTCACTTGTGCACTCCGGCAGATGGATGTGACTGGTGGAATGAATGAACGGGAGGAACCAAATGAGAGTACAGGAAGTTCTGATGGAAGCAGAGTGAGAGAGTGAAAGATAAAGAGTGAAAGAGAGAGAGTGAAAGATAAAGAGTGAAAGAGAGAGAGTGAAAGATAAAGAGTGAAAGAGAGAGAGTGAAAGATAAAGAGTGAAAGAGAGAGAGAGAGAGAGAGAGAGAGAGAGAGAGAGAGAGAGAGAGAGAGAGAGAGAGAGAGAGAGAGAGAGAGAGAGAGAGAGAGAGAGAGAGAGAGAGAAAACGCCTGAGCATGCGTGTACGCATGAGAGAGAGCACGCCTGGGCCTGCGTGTACGCACGAGAGAGCACGCCTGGGCCTGCGTGTACGCACGAGAGAGAGCACGCCTGGACCTGCGTGTACGCACGAGAGAGAGAGAGCACGCCTGGGCCTGCGTGTACGCACGAGAGAGAGAGAGCACGCCTGGACATGCATGTATGCACGAGAGAGAGCACGCCTGGACCTGCGTGTACGCACGAGAGAGAGAGAGCACGCCTGGGCCTGCGTGTACGCACGAGAGAGAGAGAGCACGCCTGGACATGCTTGTATGCACGAGAGAGAGCACGCCTGGACATGCGTGTATGCACGAGAGAGAGAGAGAGAGCACGCCTGGACATGCGTGTATGCACGAGAGAGAGCACGCCTGGACATGCGTGTATGCACGAGAGAGAGCACGCCTGGAGATGCGTGTATGCACGAGAGAGAGCACGCCTGGACATGCGCGTATGCACGAGAGAGAGCACGCCTGGACCTGCGTGTACGCACGAGAGAGAGAGAGCACGCCTGGGCCTGCGTGTACGCACGAGAGAGAGAGAGCACGCCTGGACATGCTTGTATGCACGAGAGAGAGCACGCCTGGACCTGCGTGTACGCACGAGAGAGAGAGAGCACGCCTGGACATGCTTGTATGCACGAGAGAGAGCACGCCTGGACATGCGTGTATGCACGAGAGAGAGCACGCCTGGACATGCGTGTATGCACGAGAGAGAGCACGCCTGGACATGCGCGTATGCACGAGAGAGAGCACGCCTGGGCCTGCGTGTACGCACGAGAGAGAGCACGCCTGGACATGCGTGTATGCACGAGAGAGAGCACGCCTGGACATGCGTGTATGCACGAGAGAGAGCACGCCTGGACATGCGCGTATGCACGAGAGAGAGCACGCCTGGACATGCGTGTATGCACGAGAGAGCACGCCTGGACATGCGTGTATGCACGAGAGAGCACGCCTGGACATGCGCGTATGCACGAGAGAGAGCACGCCTGGACATGCGTGTATGCACTAGAGAGAGCACGCCTGGACATGCTTGTATGCACGAGAGAGAGCACGCCTGGACCTGCGTGTACGCACGAGAGAGAGAGAGCACGCCTGGGCCTGCGTGTACGCACGAGAGAGAGAGAGCACGCCTGGACATGCTTGTATGCACGAGAGAGAGCACGCCTGGACATGCGTGTATGCACCAGAGAGAGAGAGCACGCCTGGACATGCGTGTATGCACGAGAGAGAGCACGCCTGGACATGCGTGTATGCACGAGAGAGAGCACGCCTGGACATGCGTGTATGCACGAGAGAGAGCACGCCTGGACATGCGCGTATGCACGAGAGAGAGCACGCCTGGACCTGCGTGTACGCACGAGAGAGAGAGAGCACGCCTGGGCCTGCGTGTACGCACGAGAGAGAGAGAGCACGCCTGGACATGCTTGTATGCACGAGAGAGAGCACGCCTGGACCTGCGTGTACGCACGAGAGAGAGAGAGCACGCCTGGACATGCTTGTATGCACGAGAGAGAGCACGCCTGGACATGCGTGTATGTACGAGAGAGAGAGAGCACGCCTGGACATGCGTGTATGCACGAGAGAGAGCACGCCTGGACATGCGCGTATGCACGAGAGAGAGCACGCCTGGGCCTGCGTGTACGCACGAGAGAGAGCACGCCTGGACATGCGTGTATGCACGAGAGAGAGCACGCCTGGACATGCGTGTATGCACGAGAGAGAGCACGCCTGGACATGCGCGTATGCACGAGAGAGAGCACGCCTGGACATGCGTGTATGCACGAGAGAGAGCACGCCTGGACATGCGTGTATGCACGAGAGAGCACGCCTGGACATGCGCGTATGCACGAGAGAGAGCACGCCTGGACATGCGTGTATGCACGAGAGAGAGCACGCCTGGACATGCGTGTATGCACGAGAGAGCACGCCTGGACATGCGCGTATGCACGAGAGAGAGCACGCCTGGACATGCGTGTATGCACTAGAGAGAGCACGCCTGGACATGCGCGTATGCACGAGAGAGAGCACGCCTGGACATGCGCGTATGCACGAGAGAGAGCACGCCTGGACATGCGTGTATGCACAAGAGAGAGCACGCCTGGACATGCGTGTATGCACGAGAGAGAGCACGCCTGGACATGCGTGTATGCACGAGAGAGAGCACGCCTGGACATGCGTGTATGCACGAGAGAGAGCACGCCTGGGCCTGCGTGTACGCACGAGAGACAAAACAGAAGGGTAGACAAGTGACAAACACCGTACAAACGTGTCCAGCATAATAACATAACAAACACGACAAATCTGCGTACAAAAACGACGCCGCTGATGCCTCAACGACCCTCCAAGCTTTCCAATCATAGGCTCGGCGTTCGCGGGTATTTCATCCCAACTTTCTCCGGTACGGTGGCAGGGGGGGGGGGGGGGGGTTAAGAGGGGGGCGAGGCAGAAGCATCCCTCTGGAGAGCCGACCACCCCCCCCCCCACCCCCTCCATCCCCGAACACACCCCCCCCCTACCCCTCCATCACCGAACACATCCTTATCCGGTTCCCGGCAATTTTTTATTTCGACCGCTACAGGAAACAGGTTTTGTCTCTCAATCCGTGCCAACACGGAGAAAAACTTAGGCTGGCCTGAATTCCAATGGGAGTGCGGAACTCTACAGGCGTCGCTACGGTCGATACTCGCGGCGCTGGCCTCTGGGAGCGTCGTCCCTCGGGGTCAGCTAACGACCCTGACCATGATTTATCAATATTCTCGTCTGGCATTGTTTTGCTTCGGCTCCTCAACCCCGCCTGTTGGAGGGTGTCAGGGCTGGTGTAGTGTGTCTGTGGGAGAGTGTCAGGGCTGGTGTAGTGTGTCTGTGGGAGGGTGTCAGGGCTGGTGTAGTGTGTCTGTGGGAGAGTGTCAGGGCTGGTGTAGTGTGTCTGTGGGAGGGTGTCAGGGCTGGTGTAGTGTGTCTGTGGGAGAGTGTCTGGGCTGGTGTAGTGTGTCTGTGGGAGGGTGTCAGGGCTGGTCTGTGTGTCTGTGGGAGGGTGTCAGGGCTGGTGTAGTGTGTCTGTGGGAGAGTGTCAGGGCTGGTGTAGTGTGTCTGTGGGAGGGTGTCAGGGCTGGTGTAGTGTGTCTGTGGGAGAGTGTCAGGGCTGGTGTAGTGTGTCTGTGGGAGAGTGTCAGGGCTGGTCTGTGTGTCTGTGGGAGGGTGTCAGGGCTGGTGTAGTGTGTCTGTGGGAAGGTGTCAGGGCTGGTGTAGTGTGTCTGTGGGAGGGTGTCAGGGCTGGTGTAGTGTGTCTGTGGGAGAGTGTCAGGGCTGGTGTAGTGTGTCTGTGGGAGGGTGTCAGGGCTTGTCTGTGTGTCTGTGGGATTGTGTCTGTTTGAGAGTGTCAGGGCTGGTCTGTGTGTCTGTGGGGTTGTGTCTGTGGGATAGTGTCAGGGCTGGTCTGTGTGTCTGTGGGAGAGTGTCAGGGGCTGGTCTGGTGTGTCTGTGGGAGAGTGTCAGTGGCTGGTCTGGTGTGTCTGTGGGAGAGTGTCAGGGGCTGGTCTGGTGTGTCTGTGGGAGAGTGTCAGGGGCTGGTCTGGGTGTCTGTGGGAGAGTGTCAGGGGCTGGTCTGGGTGTCTGTGGGAGAGTGTCAGGTGCTGGTCTGGGTGTCTGTGGGAGAGTGTCAGGGGCTGGTCTGGGTGTCTGTGAGAGAGTGTCAGGGGCTGGTCTGGGTGTCTGTGAGAGAGTGTCAGGGCTGGTCTGCGTGTCTGTGAGAGAGTGTCAGGGCTGGTCTGGGTGTCTGTGAGAGAGTGTCAGGGCTGGTCTGCGTGTCTGTGAGAGAGTGTCAGGGCTGGTCTATTGTTCTCTTACCCACCTCTCCTTATCGCCTCTGGCTATCTCCATGTTTCGCTCTCTCTATATATCTCGCTATCTATCTTTCAATCTATAATCCTCTCTCTCGCTCGTTCTAGAGAACGAGCGAGAGAGAGGATTCTGTTTTAAACTACTTTCAACTTGGGTTCATTATCGCCCCTCTGAGATTCCTCCGACGCCTGACCGTAGAGAGTAATTTCAAGGGATTATAATTTGCGTCATTAGGCATGAATTTGATTTAATCCTAAGTAACAATCACATAAGGAAGAGGATGAACCAATAGCAACTGTGTGCCAGAGCCTTCACGTGACTGGTTGACCTGATCTCCCGTGTGTCAGTCTGTTTAGTGAACACGTTTACGACGCGAATCAGTCCTGTGTGAAAGAGTGTCAGGTGTCTGGGAGTTCTGTGAGTGTCAGATGTCTGGGAGTTTTGTGAGTGTCAGATGTTTGAGAGTTCTGTGAGTGTCAGGGGTCTGAGAGTTCTGTGAGTGTCAGGGGTCTGAGAGTTCTGTGAGTGCCAGGGGTCTGAGAGTTCTGTGAGTACCAGGGGTCTGAGAGTTCTGTGAGTGTCAGATGTGTGAGAGTTCTATGAGTGTCAGGGGTCTGAGAGTTCTGTGAGTGTCAGATGTCTGAGAGTTCTGTGAGTGTCAGATGTGTGAGAGTTCTGTGAGTGCCAGGGGTCTGAGAGTTCTGTGAGTGTCAGATGTCTGAGAGTTCTGTGAGTGTCAGATGTGTGAGAGTTCTGTGAGTGCCAGGGGTCTGAGACGGCTAAGTCAGACAATATGGGGTCCACTCCGCCTGGGTAATGTTACACTTGTAAGAAAAGTCCCACTTTTCTCCTGAGAAAATGCAGGGAGCAAGTGAAGAATGCTGATGAAGCTTATGATGTCATGAGGGAGAGGCCCACCACCAACCACAGGTCCCAGCGGTGTGGTGACCCACCACCAACCACAGGTCCCAGCGGTGTGGTGACCCACCACCAACCACAGGTCCCAGTAGTGTGGTGACCCACCACCAACCACAGTAGTGTGGTGACCCACCACCAACTACAAGTCCCAGCAGTGTGGTGGCCCACCACCAACCACAGTAGTGTGGTGACCCACCACCAACCACAAGTCCCAGCAGTGTGGTGGCCCACCACCAACCACAGTAGTGTGGTGACCCACCACCAACCACAAGTCCCAGCAGTGTGGTGACCCACCACCAACCACAGTAGTGTGGTGACCCACCACCAACCACAGGTCCCAGCAGTGTGGTGACCCACCACCAACCACAGGTCCCAGCAGTGTGGTGACCCACCACCAACCACAGTAGTGTGGTGACCCACCACCAACCACAGTAGTGCGGTGACCCACCACCAACCACAGTAGTGTGGTGACCCACCACCAACCACAGTAGTGTGGTGACCCACCACCAACTACAGTAGTGTGGTGACCCACCACCAACCACAGTAGTGTGGTGACCCACCACCAACCACAGTAGTGTGGTGACCCACCACCAACCACAGTAGTGTGGTGACCCACCACCAACCACAGTAGTGTGGTGACCCACCACCAACCACAATAGTGTGGTGACCCACCACCAACCACAGTAGTGTGGTGACCCACTACCAACCACAGGTCCCAGATACAAGGTATCATTTGGGAGATGAAATACTTCAAGAGTCAGAGAGAGAGAGAAAGACCTGGGGGTTGATATCACGCCAGACCTGTCCCCTGCAGCTCATATCAAGAGGTTAACATCAGCGGCATATGCCAGGCTGGTTAACATAAGAACGGCCTTTAGAAACTTGTGTAAGGAATCATTCAGAAGTTTGTATACCACATATGTTAGACCAATCCTGGAGTATGGGGCTTGAGCATGGAGTCCATATCTAGTCAAGCACAAGACTAAGCTGGAAAAGGTTTAAAAGTTTGCAACCAGACTAGTACCTGAACTGAAGGGTTTGAGCTACAAGGAGAGACTACGGGAATTAAACCTCACGTCACTGGGAGACAAGAATTAGGGGGGCCATGATCACCTCATACAAGATTCTTAGAATAATTAATAAAGTAGATAAAGACAGCCTATTTAAGGGCCTATTATCTCTCAGAACCAAAGAGCCATAGCTCAGCCCCCCACAAGCACAACTAGGTAAGTACAACTAGGTAACTAGGTAAGTACACACTACCAAGAGAAGACACACTACCAGGTCACAAAATACCCAGCGATGATGTTTTCAAAATTAAGGAAGAATGGACGAGTAATATTAATTTAACAAAGAGGAAAGAAAAAAAGGAGAAGCAAGAGAGAGAGAGAGAGAGAGAGAGTTGAAGAGAGACGCTCTCACTTGTTTTTTTGTGGTGTATGTGATTTCCACGTCAGTTTGCTGAGTAATTACATGAGTACTTCCGCAGTGAACCTGTTGCTGATTACATCAGTCAGCCGTCCTGAGGCTCCAACTGTGTCAGCACCTTTGGTGGTGATGCTGACACCACCCCACCACACCTCTGGGGCTCCCTCCAGTACCCCGGTGAAGCAACAGGGACGCCTAGTCTTCCAGACTTATGGACGAGGAAGAGGACGAGGAAGAGGACGAGGAAGAGGATGAGGAAGAGGACGAGGATGAGGAAGAGGACGAGGAAGAGGACGAGGAAGAGGACGAGGAAGAGGACGAGGATGAGGAAGAGTCTAATTTCTGTATAGACTGGAAAATCGAAATTCCTAGCGGCGTGAGACTTATTCCAGGACCATCTGGCTGTCAGGAGCTCCATCTCCGCGCCCCGGGGCCACACACACACACACACACCTACCAAAGATACCAGAGAACCAGGAACGAGTATGTTAGTGTGAGAAGAGCAGCTGAGAAAAGGTATGAAAATGATATAGCTAATAAAGCCAAGACCGAACCAAAGCTACTACAAAGTCACATCAGGAGGAAGACAACAGTGAAGGAACAGGTGATGAAACTTAGGGTGGGCGAGGACAGGTACACAGAGAATGACAAAGAGGTGTGTGAAGAACTCAACAAAAGGTTCCAGGAGGTCTTTACAATAGAACAGGGAGATGTCACGGCGCTAGAAGAGGTGGCAGCAAACCACGTGACCTTGGATAGGTTCGAAATTACAAGAGATGAGGTCAAGAAGCACCTATTGGAGCTGGATGTGAGAAAAGCTGTTGGGCCGGACAGAATCTCGCCATGGGTATTGAAAGAGTGTGCAGGAGCACTTTGCTTACCACTCTTCATAGTGTATAGTAGGTCACTGGAAACGGAGGACCTACCAGAAATATGGAAGACTGCTAATGTAGTACCAATATACAAAAAGAGTGACAGAAAAGAGGCACTGAACTACAGGCCAGTGTCCTTAACTTGTATACCATGCAAGGCGATGGAGAAGATCGTGAGAAAAAACCTAGTAACACATCTGGAGAGAAAAGACTTCGTGACAACCCATCAACATGGGTTCAGGGAGGGTAAATCTTGCCTTACAGGCTTGATAGAATTCTACGATCAGGTGACAAAGATTAAACAAGAAAGAGAAGGGTGGGCGGACTGCATTTTTTTGGACTGTCGGAAAGCCTTTGACACAGTACCCCATAAAAGGTTGATGCATAAGCTGGAGAAACAGGCAGGAGTAACGGGTAGGGCGCTCCAGTGGATAAGGGAGTACCTAAACAATAGGAAGCAGAGAGTTACAGTGAGGGGTGAGACCTCAGACTGGCGTGAAGTCACCAGTGGAGTCCAACAAGGCTCTGTACTTGGACCTATCCTGTTTCTGATGTACGTAAATGATCTTCCAGAGGGTATAGACTCATTCCTCTCTATGTTTGCTGACGACGCCAAAATTATGAGAAGGATTAAGACAGAGGAGGACAGCTTGAGGCTTTAAGAAGACCTGGACAAGCTGCAGGAATGGTCGAACAAATGGCTGTTAGCGTTTTACCCAAGCAAATGTAATGTAATGAAAATAGGGGTAGGAAGCAGGAGACCAGATAAAAGGTACCATTTGGGAGATGAAATACTTCAAGAGTCAGAGAGAGAGAAAGACCTGGGGGTTGATATCACGCCAGACCTGTCCCCTGAAGCTCATATCAAGAGGTTAACATCAGCGGCATATGCCAGGTTGGCTAACAAAAGAACGGCCTTTAGAAACTTGTGTAAGGAATCTTTCAGAACTTTATATACCATATATGTCAGACCAATCCTGGAGTAT
>NC_091218.1:28555568-28563068 GCF_040958095.1 Procambarus clarkii | reverse complement strand
ACCTGGTGTTGTATAGTCATACTGGGTCAACACACCAGGTGTTGTATAGTCATACTGGTCAACACACCTGGTGTTGTATAGTCATACTGGTCAACACACCTGGTGTTGTATAGACATACTGGGTCAACACACCTGGTGTTGTATAGTCATACTAGGTCAACACACCTGGTGTTGTATAGTCATACTGGGTCAACACACCTGGTGTTGTATAGTCATACTGGGTCAACACACCTGGTGTTGTATAGTCATACTGGTCAACACACCAGGTGTTGTATAGTCATACTGGTCAACACACCTGGTGTTGTATAGTCATACTGGGTCAACACACCTGGTGTTGTATAGTCATACTGGGTCAACACACCAGGTGTTGTATAGTCATACTGGTCAACACACCTGGTGTTGTATAGTCATACTGGTCAACACACCTGGTGTTGTATAGACATACTGGGTCAACACACCAGGTGTTGTATAGTCATACTGGTCAACACACCTGGTGTTGTATAGTCATACTAGGTCAACACACCTGGTGTTGTATAGTCATACTGGGTCAACACACCTGGTGTTGTATAGTCATACTGGGTCAATACACCTGGTGTAATATAGTCATACTGGGTCAACACTTTCTCCTCATAATTGCCTGCTCACGTCTCTTCTTCTCATACTGGCTCCTCACCTGTTAATCTCCTCCTTCTGCACCTCCTCTTCCTCTTCCGCTTCCTATCTCCTCCTTCTACTTCTCCTCCCCCCCCCTTCCCCCCTCCCCCCTTCCCCCCTCCCCCCCCTCTCCCCCCCCCCCGTCGTTAACATGAAGCAAGTATTAACATTTTACTGCTCGTAAACAACGCAATGTTTGAACCATTCGCAACACAACTTCTTGCAAAACAATTTTGCAATTTAATCTAAAACTCCATCACGTCATCGTTAATGAGTATCACTGAATTACCTGGTGATGTTCCCTCATAACGGTCCGGGGACCCCAGTCTGGTACACACTTATTGTTACGAGGTCCGGCAACACTCACACTAATTAGGTCTTTCAAACAGGAGAAAGGAGGTGGGTGGGTGTTTTATGAGGTGATGACTGGCTGGGGTGGGGTTCTCTGGAGACTGGCTGGAGTAGGGTTCTGGGGGGTGGGGGTGGGGAAGACTGGCTGGGGTGGGGTTCTCTGGAGACTGGCTGGAGTAGGGTTCTGGGGGGTGGGGGTGGGGAAGACTGGCTGGGGTGGGGTTCTCTGTAGACTGGCTGGAGTAAGGTTCTGGGGGGTGGAGGTGGGGAAGACTGGCTGGGGTGGGGTTCTGGGGGGTGGGGGTGGGGAAGACTGGCTGGGGTGGGGTTCTGGGGGGTGGGGGTGGGGAAGACTGGCTGGGGTGGGGTTCTGGGGGAGTGTGTGAGTGGGGAAGACTGGCTGCGGTGGAGTTCTGGGGGGGGGAGACTGGCTGGGGTGGAGTTCTGGGGGGGAAGACTGGCTGGGGGTGGAGTTCTGGGGGTGGTGTGGGTTGGGAAGGACTAGCTGGGGGTGGGGTTCTGGGGGAGTGTGTGGGTGGGGAAGACTGGCTGGGGTGGGGTTCTGGGGGAGGGTGTGGGTGGGGAAGACTGGCTGGGGTGGGGTTCTGGGGGAGGGTGTGGGTGGAGAAGACTGGCTGGGGGTGGGGCTCTGGGGTAGGGTGTGGGTGGGGAAGACTGGCTGGGGTGGGGTTCTGGGGGAGTGTGTGGGTGGGGAAGGACTAGCTGAGGGTGGGGTTCTGCGGGAGTGTGTGGGTGGGGAAGACTGACTGGGGTGGGGTTCTGGGGGAGTGTGTGTGTGTGGGTGGGGAAGACTGGCTGGGGTGGGGTTCTGGGGGAGTGTGGGGGGGGAAGACTGGCTGGGGTGGGGTTCTGGGGGAGTGTGTGGGTGGGGAAGACTGGCTGGGGTGGGGTTCTGGGGGAGTGTGTGGGTGGGAAAGACTGGCTGGGGTGAGGTTCTGGGGGAGAGTGTGGATGGGGAAGACTGGCTGGGGTGGGGTTCTGGGGGAGTGTGTGGATGGGGAAGACTGGCTGGGGTGGGGTTCTGGGGGAGAGTGTGGATGGGGAAGACTGGCTGGGGTGGGGTTCTGGGGGAGTGTGTGGATGGGGAAGACTGGCTGGGGTGGGGTTCTGGGGGAGAGTGTGGATGGGAAAGACTGGCTGGGGTGGGGTTCTGGGGGAGAGTGTGGATGGGAAAGACTGGCTGGGGTGGGGTTCTGGGGGATCGTGTGGATGGGGAAGACTGGCTGGGTTGTGGTTCTGGGGGAGTGTGTGGATGGGGAAGACTGGCTGGGTTGGGGTTCTGGGGGAGAGTGTGGATGGGGAAGACTGGCTGGGGTGGGGTTCTGCGGGAGAGTGTGGGTGGGGAAGACTGGCTGGGGTGGGGTTCTGGGGGAGGGTGTGGGTGGGGAAGACTGGCTGGGGTAGGGTTCTGGGGGAGGGTGTGGGTGGGGAAGACTGGCTGGGGTGGGGTTGTGGGAGAGAAAGCAGCACACAGCGTGAGGGGACTACCAAACACACACAGGACAAGAATGCACCTCCCCGCTACGCCCCACCAACCTCACCCCCCCCCACCCCCCACTGCCTGGGGTTGGGCTCAATACTATGCCACTGATACCGCAATTCCCAAGTCTATTGTAAAATAAATAACTGTAAACCCCTAATAACCCCCCCCCCCATCCTCAAACTCTCCTGGCCAGACATTTCCATACATATATATATATATATATTATATATATATATATATATATATATATATATATATATATATATATATATATATATATATATATATATATATTATATATATATATTATATATATATATATATATATATATATATATATATATATATTATATATATATATATATATATATATATATATATATATATATATATATATAATATATATATATATATATATATATATATATATATATATATATATATATATATATATATATATATATATATATATATATATATATATATATACGAGAATGCCTGCTGGTTTGTATGAATAGATTGGGTGGATAGATGGATGCAGAGATGGGTGGATTGAGGGCCAAATATATATATGTATAGGTAGACAGAGAGGTGGGTGCATATATGGATGGATAGGTGGATGTATAAATGGATGTATCCATGCTGGGGCCGCATACTCCAGGATTGGCCTTACATGTGTGGTATACAAGGTTTTGAATGATTCCTTGAACAGGTTCCTAAAGGCAGTTCTGATGTTAGCCAGCCTCACATACGCCGCCAATGTTATTTTTTTTATGTGGGCTTCAGGAGACAAGTTTGGCGTGATATCAACACCTAGATCTTCTTCTCTGTCCGTTTCGTGAAGGACTTCATCTCCCATTCTATATCCAGTGTCTGGTCTATTTCCTCCGCCTAGTTTCATCACCTTTTATTAACTTGTGTTGAACTTTTTTAGCTATTTGTTGAATTATTCCTTCATTTTGACTATGTCATCTTGTTAAAATATACTATCTTCCTCTGTCTTAATCATCCTAAGAATTTTTGCATCATCAGCAATCATTGAGAGGAACGAGTCTATTTTCATCATTTACTTATCATAGGTATTATTTCCATCATTCCAATCTTTAACATATATCAGAAACAGAAAGGGAGTCCACTGGTGACGTCTCGCAACTCCGAGACCTCACCCCTCACAGTGACTCGCTGTCTTTTGTTGCTTAGGTACTCCCTTATCCAGTGGAGTACCTTCCCTTTCATTCCCGCCTGAATCTCCAACTTGAGCACTAGTCTCATATGTGATACTGTGATACTGTGTCAAACGCTTTCTGGAAACCCAAAAGTATACAGTGTATCCAGCTCTCTCTATCTTGCATGATTTGTGTTGCCTGGTCATAGAATTCAATCAATCATGTAAGGCAGAACTTTCCATCCCTGACGTCATGCTGATGTTGTGTTGCAAAGTTCTTTCGCTCCAGATGTTCCACTAGTTTTTCGCACAATCTTCACCATCATCTTGCATGGTATGCAGGTTAGGGACACTGGCCTATAGTTCAGTGCCTCCTGCCTATCACCCTTCTTGTCTATTGGGACTACATTTTCTGTCATCCAATTTTTTGGCAGTTCACCTGTTACCAGTGATTTCTTATATACTATGGAGAGTGACAAGCACAGAGCTTCTGCTTCTTCCTTTAGTATCCATGGGGAGATTACATCGGGGCCTATAGCCTTTGTCACATCCAACTCTAGCAGATGTTTCCTTAACTCCCCCACTAGTAATCACAAACTTCTCTAGTGGTGTTTAGTTAGATATTCCCTCTCTTATCTCTGGGACTTCTCTTTGCTCTACTGTGAAGACCTCCTGGAATTTCTTATGGACTTTTTCACACACTTCCTTGTCGTTTGTAGTGAATCTGTCTGCCCCCTCAGTTTTATTACCTGTTCTTTTACTGTTGTTTTTCTTTTGATGTGGCTGTGCAGCAATTTAGGTTCAGTCTTTGTCTTGCTTGCAATGTCATTTTCATATTGTCTTTCTGCCTCTCTTCTCGTCTTGACGTATTCATTCCTGGCACTCTGTGTGTGTGGGTGTGTGAGTGTGTGTTTCACCTAGTTGTATACACCTAGTTGTGCTTGCGGGGGTTGAGCTCTGCTTTTTTGGCCCGCCTCTCAATTGTCAATCAATCAACAGTTACTAACTAACTAATCTCCCCCCCCACCCCCCAAGAAGCAGCCCGTTAAAGCTGTCTAACTCCCGGGTACCTATTTACTGCAAGGTAACAGTGGCCTCAGGGTGAAAGAAACTCTGCCCATTGTTTCTTGCCGGAGCCCGGGATCGAACCCGGGACCACAGGATCAATCGTCCAGTGTTCTGCTCGCTCAGCCACCAGCCTTTTCTCGTAACTCATGCCTCTTAGTTCTGGGACTAGTCTAGTGGCATACCTATGAACTTTTCCAGCTTCGTCTTGTGCTTGACAAGGTACGGGCTCCATGCTGGGGCCGCATACGCCAGAATTGGTCTTACATATGCTATATACAAGGTTCTAAATGATTCCTTACAGAGGTTCCTGAAGGCTGTTCTGATGTTAGCCAGTCACGTATATGCAGCAGATGTAATTCTTTTTATGTGGGCATCAGGAGACAGGTTTGGTGTGATATCAACTCCAAGATCTTTCTCACTGTCCGTTGCATGAAGTACTTCATTTCGAATTCGGTTTCCTGTGTTTGGCCTCCTGTTCCCACCGCCTACTTTCATGACCTTGCATTTACTCGGGTTTAACTTTAGTAGCCATTTATTGGACCATTCATTCAGTCTGTCTAGGTCATCTTGTTACCTCATACTGTCTTCCTCCGTCTTAATCCTCCTCATAATTTTTGGATCATTAGCAAACAATGAGACCAACGATTCTATACCTTCTGGTAGATCATTTACATATATCAGAAACAGTATAGGTCCAAGCACTGAACCCTGCGGGACTCCACTGGTGACGTCTCGCCAATCTCTCTCTTTCTGTGTGTGTGTGTGTGTGTGTGTGTGTGTGTGTGTGTGTGTGTGTGTGTGTGTGTGTGTGTGTGTGTGTGTGTGTGTGTGTGTGTGTGTGTGTGTGTGTGTGTGTGTACTCACCTAGTTGTACTCACCTAGTTGTGTTTGTGGGGGTTGAGCTCTGGCTCTTTCGTCCCGCCTCTCAACCGTCAATGAACAGGTGTACAGATTCCTGAGCCTATCGGGCTCTATCATATCTACACTTGAAACTATGTATGGAGTCAGCCTCCACCACATTGCTTCCTAATGCATTCCATTTGGCAACCACTCTGACACTAAAAAAGTTCTTTCTAATATCTCTGTGGCTCATTTGGGCACTCAGTTTCCACCTGAGTCCCCTAGTGCGTGTGCCCCTTGTGTTAAATAGCCTGTCTTTATCAACCCTGTCGATTCCCTTGAGAATCTTGAATGTGGTGATCATGTCCCTCCTAACTCTTCTGTCTTCCAACGAAGTGAGGTTCAATTCCCGTAGTCTCTCCTCGTAGCTCATACCTCTCAGCTCGGGTACTAGTCTGGTGGCAAACCTTTGAACCTTTTCCAGTTTAGTCTTATGCTTGACTAGATATGGACACCATGCTGGAGCCGCATACTCCAGGATTGGTCTGACATATGTGGTATATAATGTTCTGAAAGATTCCTTACACAAGTTTCTAAAGGCCGTTCTTATGTTAGCCAACCTGGCATATGCTGCTGATGTTATCCTCTTGATATGAGCTTCAGGGGACAGGTCTGGCATGATATCAACCCCCAGGTCTTTCTCTCTCTCTGACTCTTGAAGTATTTCATCTCCCAAGTGATACCTTGTATCTGGTCTCCTGCTTCCTACCCCTATCATCATTACATTACATTTGCTTGGGTTAAACTCTAACATCCATTTGTTCGACCATTCCTGCAGCTTGTCCAGGTCTTCTTGAAGCCTCAAGCTGTCCTCCTCTGTCTTAATCCTTCTCATAATTTTGGCGTCGTCAGCAAACATTGAGAGGAATGAGTCTATAACCTCTGGGAGATCATTTACGTATATCAGAAACAGGATAGGTCCAAGCACAGAGCCCTGTGGGACTCCACTGGTGACTTCACGCCATTCTGAGGTCTCACCCCTCACTATAACTCTCTGCTTCCTATTGCTTAGGTACTCCCTTATCCACTGGAGCGTCCTACCAGTTACTCCTGCCTGTTTCTCCAGCTTATGCATCAACCTTTTATGGGGTACTGTGTCAAAGGCTTTCCGACAGTCCAAAAAAATGCAGTCCGCCCATCCTTCTCTTTCTTGCTTAATCTTTGTCACCTGATCATAGAATTCTATCAAGCCTGTAAGGCAAGATTTACCCTCCCTGAACCTATGTTGATGGGTTGTCACGAAGTCTCTTCTCTCCAGATGTGTTACTAGGTTTTTTCTCACAATCTTCTCCATCACCTTGCATGGTATACAAGTTAAGGACACTGGCCTGTAGTTCAGTGCCTCTTGTCTGTCACCCTTTTTAAATATTGGTACTACATTAGCAGTCTTCCATACTTCTGGTAGGTCTCCCGTTTCCAGTGACCTACTATACACTATGGAGAGTGGCAAGCAAAGTGCTCCTGCACACTCTTTCAATACCCATGGTGAGATTCCATCCGGCCCAACAGCTTTTCTCACATCCAGCTCCAATAGGTGCTTCTTGACCTCATCTCTTGTAATTTCGAACCTTTCCAAGGTCACCTGGTTTGCTGCCACCTCTCCTAGCGCCGTGACTTCTCCCTGTTCTATTGTAAAAACCTCCTGGAACCTTTTGTTGAGTTCTTCACACACCTCTTTGTCATTCTCTGTGTACCTGTCCTCGCCCACCCTAAGTTTCATCACCTGTTCCTTCACTGTTGTCTTCCTCCTGATGTGACTGTGTAGTAGCTTTGGTTCGGTCTTGGCTTTATTAGCTATATCATTTTCATACCTTTTCTCAGCTGCTCTTCTCACACTAACATACTCGTTCCTGGTTCT